>NW_028079364.1:0-630 GCF_014824575.4 Sturnira hondurensis | reverse complement strand
TTGGGCCCTTTTGCTCCTGGAGAGACGGGCGGCCCAGGGCAGACTCCCCATGCAGTGCGGCGCTAGCCTGGAGGAGAGACAATACCGTCAAAGTGAAATTGCTCCTCTTACCCTCCTAATGAGGTTTGCCAATTCTGTGCTCCGAGAGCACATCAACTTTACCGCCAAGTGCTGGGATTTTCAGTGGTGTCCTGTGTGTGGATGGCTGCTACTTAGTCTTCCCGTGAGGGGGACTGAAACTGGAAATGACCTATGTGGCCATCCTAATGGCACCAGCCACTTCCTTTATTTTTGTGGTGGGATTGCATACCATCTGCTCCTCTGACACTCCACGCATGGGCGGTGTGGAGAGCGTCACATACCTTATTGCCTAACTCACAGCAGTCCTTCCTGGGCACTCCTTCTCCTGACTTGGTGGAGATGTCCAAAGACTCTCTCACTCTTACCAGGCATTGAATTAGCTAAGGGCATTGAAGTAAATACTCTGTTATAAATAAATAGCCATGGATTGTAGAAAGTAAAAAAAAAAAAAAAAAATAGAAGAGTATAAAAGTGTAGTAAAAATTCACTGAGAGTTAATCTTTAACAATCTGATATTTATACTTCTAGACTATAATAGATGTATTTGTA
>NW_028079363.1:0-969 GCF_014824575.4 Sturnira hondurensis | reverse complement strand
AACCTGTCATTATCCAATAATAAAACAATAAAAACCATTATAGGGAAACAAAAGGAAGCAAGTGGGTGTGGTCATGACCCATCCCTTGCCTCCCCTCTTTGACAGCCTCGTTTTGAGCATGCTCCACCTTCCGCTATACTTCCATGCTGCAGGAGTATTGAACTAGCTTTCTCTTCCATCATTCAGTTGCACAGACTACTCTTTATGGGGAACAGCTCCCCACCTGCCTGAGTGGATAGGAATGCATAAACACAGACACACCAGCTTGGCCACTTCTGTTCCGCCTTTACCCCTTCCGGTTCATTCAGATGCCATTCCTCAGAATGGAAGAGAAAGGAACTCCTTTGACATATACCCCCTAATCCCTGCCTATTTAGGGTGCCTGTCATAGGAAGTCTCTGAGTTGGCTCCAATGACCCCAACCTCTTGACACTCATGTCCTTGTGCCATTTTTTTCCTATGATATGAGCTGTACCTGTGACTCACTTGTAACCAATGGAATACATTTTCTACTTGTGATGTCACTTTCAACATTCAGTTGCAAAAAGACTGCTCTTTGTCTGCAGTCTCTCACTCTCTGACTCTTTCCCTCTGATCATCAATTGCCAGGGGGCCCTAAAACGTCTGTAGAGAAGCCCAGGTGGTGAGGGCTAGCCTGCCAGCAGCAATGTCAGTGAACTTGCAAACAAATCTTATGAGGCTGGTAAACAGTCACTGAAGAGTCTGGAAACAGATGACATGCCACCCCCAGCTGAACCATCAGATTAAGCCATAACCTTAGCTGCCAGCTTGGTTGTGACCTCTTTTGAGACCTTGAGTTAGAGGTACCCTGTTAAGCCATGCATGAATTCCTGATTTATGTAATTCATGAGATGAGACATGTTTGGTATTTTGAGCCACTGAGTTTTTTAAAAATTATTTATTTATTTATTTTTAGACAGAGAGGAAGAGGGATAGAGAGAAGGGAGG
>NW_028079362.1:0-1563 GCF_014824575.4 Sturnira hondurensis | reverse complement strand
GAGCAGCCGTTAGACTGCAAACTGGTTTTGGAGGGGTAGGAGGTCCTATTGACTCAAGTCTAATGAAACCAGACCTGTGTTCAGTTTTTCACCTTTAGCTTAAATCCAAATACCTTAGAAATGGAACAAGTGCATATTTCTGTCTCGGCTTTCTAATAGCATTTAATATATTGTATCTAATTGTATTCTCAATTAACATTCATATGAGTATGAATTTCCTGATGTAGTTTTGAATATTTCCATCCTGGTGTTTTAGATTTAAAAAGGGGAATTTTCAAAGTCTGTAGGAAGAATACTGTTGTAGGAGTGTGATAATTCAACTGGTGTTTACCATATAATTGTTGATATAATATTGCACTAATATTCCCATACTAAATGCCCAGCAAAGGCCCATAGCAGTTCATTAAGGGTAGGAAAGAGTGTCTCACCCAAGTCACAGAGCAGAATCTTCTGATTTTAAATAGGTTCACTTAATTTTCCCCAAGTGCATTTGATGTGATGAGTAGCCTCAGCTTTCCGCTTCAGAACTGTTCAGGAGTAGTTTCATGGCTGAACTGAAGATGCTTTAGTGCTAGTGGTGGTGGCTTTGCCTCTTGCTTCAAATGAACTAAATCGCTGGGGCAATAGAAAGAAAGAAGGTTCAGGCATCCACCAGGGAGGACATAGGTGGACATAGAGAAAGGTTATTTTTTTCAAATTCCAGGAGCAGTAAGGGTGTACATGTTGAGACATTTAGGGACATCAGCAGAGGATTATGGAGAGGAGAGAAAGGGCTCTGAAATCTGAAGAGAACATTTCTTAAATACTCAAAAAGGAACACAATTAGCTAGATAGAGAATAAATCTTTAGTGCTAAACTAAAGAATACACTGGATTGAAGGAAAGTAACTAGGGGAGTAGTTTGAATGTGGTTTTAATCTATTCCTTTGATTTTTAATAATTATATTTACTAGAAAAATATGTGCAAATATGACTGATATCACATATAGGTACGTATAAATGGATACGTATAAATTCACTGCTTGAAATATAATTACAAATTACTAGTAATGACAACATTACTTCTAATATTCCATTAGGTTCAAATATTATATGTACTTTAAAGTTGAGACAGGAATTTCTAATGTTTTTGGAACAACTGATGCTCACATCAGGTGGCTGAGAAAATGAATGAGAAAGAAACAGTGGGAGCTGGGAGACCAAATTCCGAAGGCCACGAACCCTACAGGGTGGCCTAAAATCCACAGTCCATGTCAGGGAGATGTTATGGGCAATCTGCTGGAGCTCCAGTGCATTAAAATACATGGCTATGAAGAAAGGAAAGACCTTGGAATCTTCTAGGAAAAATATGAACAGAATCAGCTGCTTCCTATAGGAGTGCATGAGCTTCAAATTGTTTTCAAAGTGAGTATGAAGATTGGGAAGGGCTAGGCCAATGATATGGCTCTTCATGGAAGATTTTCGTTCGTTTACGATTTTTACAGTAAGATTCTACGTATGTTAGCATGTTAATTCCACTAATGCAAATTAATCCTACTGGATATAGTAAAATTATAGTCAGAAC
>NW_028079361.1:0-1536 GCF_014824575.4 Sturnira hondurensis | reverse complement strand
CTATGTTTCTTTGTGCCAGTATGAGCAAATATAAATATTATTCCTATTCCCTTGTTTCTTACACAAGGATAATATACTATATATACTTTCATGCCCCATACTGTTTTCCAGGTAACAGTGCAAACATGCATTTAACTGTATGAAAATTTAACTTTAGCCCTGGCTGGTGTGACTCAGTGGATCGAGCACCCGCCTATGAACCAATGGGTTGCTGGTTTGATTTCCAGTCAGGGCACATGCCTGGGTTGTGGGCCAGGTCAGGTCCCCAGTAGGGGGCAGGTGAGAAGCAACTGCACATTGATGTTTCTCTCCCCTTTTCTCGCACCCTTCCCCTCTAAAGTAAATAAATAAAATCTTTCTTAAAAAAGGACATTTCGCTTTAGTAAGTGACTCTATAAATAATGTCAAAAGGCCTGGCTTGTGTAGCTCAGTGAGCTACAGCCCTGCTGGTTCAATTTTCAGTCAGGGCACATGCCTGCATTGCAGGCCAGGTCCCCAAAGTGGGACACATGAGAAGCAACTACACATTGATGTTTCTTTCCTTCTCGTTCTCTTTCCCTTCCCCTCTCTCTAAAAAAATAAATAAAACCTTGAAAAATAAATAAGTAAATAAATAAATAAATAACGTCAAAAGGTAAAGTTGGAAAAATATTTGCATGGAACACCCAATAAAAAGGAAAAGCTGATTGTGCACTGAAGGAGGTTTCTCAAGTAAATTATTTTGGATTCATAAAATGGAATACTATACTCACTCAAACACTTTTTTAAAAAGGGAAGAAATTATGATTAGGAGATGGTAAAAAGAACTTGAGCCTCACCTTAAAGCTTTACACAATTTTAAACTAAACCTACTTTTACAATACTTGTGTAATTAAAAATTATTAGGCCCTGGGGTGGGTGGTTCCGTTGATTGGAGCATGGCCCTGTACACCAAAATGTTGAGGGTTCCATCCACGCTCAGGGCACATCCGTAGGTTGCGGGTTCAATCCCTGGTTAGGGTGCATACAGGAGGCAGCCAATCAATGTTTCTCTCTCTCTCTCTTCCTCTAAAATCAATAAAAACCATATCCCCAAGTGAGAATTTTAAAAATTATTAAAAATAAACACGGGAGAAAATAAGAAAAGTATAAATGTATATAACTTGGAACAATGTCAAATATATGGTGTTAAGAAGAAACCACTGGCAAGCCAGTGACTACACAATGATCCTATTTTTGATAAAACATTACTATTAGCATGAAAACATGTAGAGAAACACTACGAAACTACTGACCATAGTTATCTTGGGGGATGTGGAGTCGTGAGGGACCTTTCACATTTTTCATTAAATGTTTATGGAATATTCAACTTTTTATAAAGTACATGTATCATTTATAACAACAATTTTGAAATACATGCTTTCTTAAATATTGTAACCCCCATATCCTTTACTAGTCAGGGTACTTGAATGAGAACGTCAGTGATGACTTGGGTTAATGTAACAGAAAATGAAATGATTGAAAAGTGTGGCAGGGTGGCTGACTGCTTGCTCAAAA
>NW_028079360.1:0-598 GCF_014824575.4 Sturnira hondurensis | reverse complement strand
TAGGTACAACCATTTTGGAATACAGATCAGCCTTATCTAGAAAAATTGAAAATATGCATAATCTAACTACTGTTTTCAACACTTTGTTTTGTTTCCATTTAAATTTGGTTGTTTCCTTTACTTTTTTTAAATTTTATTTATTTATCTTTAGAGCGGAAGGAAAGGAGAGAGGGAGAGAAATATCAATGTATGGTTGCCTCTCCTGAGTCCCGTGCTGGGAACTGGCCTGCAACCCAGGCATGTACCCTGACTGGGAATTGAACCACAATCATGTGGTTTGCAGCCCCATGCTAAATCCACTGAGCTACACCAGCCAGGGCTGGTTGTCTTTTTTCTTAATTCTGGAGATGTTAAGGATGCATCATTTTCCTTCTAGAAATAACACTTTATTTCAGGAAGCATCTCCAGCCCCCCTTACATACACAGTCATGCCAGTTTCACCCCCACACCTGCCCAGCCCATTCTCCCTGTCTCTTCTGCCACCACCCGGATCTAGCACACCACACCTCTCACTGGGACAGCTTCAGTCGAAACTACTCAGAATCATCCACGTGGTTTCCTTATCCTTCATTCCCTACTCCACAACTTTTCAAAGGAC
>NW_028079359.1:0-640 GCF_014824575.4 Sturnira hondurensis | reverse complement strand
GTGGTTAGAACACAGGGAAACTCAGTTGGGTGAAAGAAGTAAACTGCTTATCACCTTTACATTTTGGCATTCACAAAGGGGTTTGTTCCAATGAGGTACTGCAGAGTACATGAATGTCTGTTCTTCCTTGTTGTTTTCTCCGGGAAAGAATGTGTTTCAGTGAAACCTTTCACTAGAAGCTCCCGTACATTTAAAGATACATGGGGGTAGATACGTCCTGACTCATTCCAGAAAGAAAACGTGATTTGAGTTGCCTTTTCCCTATTCTCCAACTTGGTTAGTATGAGACGAGTGGGAACACTTAAGCAGCAGTGAAAAACGAGATGTACATGATCCAAAACATGACTCTCTTTAGCTCGCCTGAAACAGAATTATCATCCTGCAGTTAGAAACACTGTCAACATTGTTTTCCCAGAAGCGGTTGTGTTGAATACGTGTATTGGCACCGGGATTTGATTAAGTTTCAAAGGTTTCTTATGCTTGTCTCTAAGTAATATGAACTAGGTGACCAAAATGGACCCTTCTGTTCACGCTCGCTTCTATCATCACAAAAGTGTCTGCTACAAAGCATACGTATTTCCACATTTATATTTTCTTATGCTTTCCTCTAGGAAAACTTTACAAGTTTCCCCTATTTCAC
>NW_028079358.1:0-2689 GCF_014824575.4 Sturnira hondurensis | reverse complement strand
CAAAACCACTCTGCAGAATGTGATGATTGAGCAGATATGTTGTGATGAAGCTTCCAATCACCAGTTGCCCTTAGCTTTGGTCTTCTGAATCATTGGAATAGTATCCACAGAAGAATGTTGAAGCTGAATAGAAAATCTGGTGCAGATTTGTTGATTTTCTTGCTCAGTCATTTTGAATACAATGGCCACACACTGCATGCACATACTCACTCAATGGCATCTACAGTCCCCACTGACTAGTACAGTGAAGTCGTCATTGTTTGCCCACGTTCATTCCAGTCAATCTTCTTGACTTCCAGGTTACATCCATGTCACACAAATCATTGTCATTTCATTAACAATGGTTGGACTTTTTTTGGACAGACCTTGTATTTTTGGAGGCTTTTGAAATAAGAAGAACATAAGAATATTCAAAGGGAGTGTTCACCTATAGCATATGGCGTCATGATTGAGAGCCAGTAGTGTGGGCTCTAGAGTCACTTAGGCTCGGTGTAAATTCCAGCGTCTTTTTTGACCAGCTGTGTGATCTTGAACAAGCGACTAAAGCATGTTTCCATATCTGCAAAGTGGGATACCAAAAATGCCTCTCTATTATGAAGTATAATGAAAATAATATATATAAAGCATCAAGAAGAGTTGTAGACCCAGAGGAAGCACCAAACACCATGTTAACAGCTAGTATTATTGTTACTAAGAAAATTGCATAAAGAGATCAGGTAGAAATTCTTGTGCAGGAATAACTAGAAAGGAGAGTAAGAGTCAGAATGAGAAATGGGCTGTATATCAGGTCTTGGTGGCCTTCAAATTCACCTCTCTTCGCTTTGTGCACTCCCAAATGCAACACCCACCCACCCACACGCACATACACACAGAAAATTGGGTTGAGTAATATTTTTTTCCCAAAGATAACAAAATGATGAGCCTGAAAATTTAATTGAAAAGACTCAGGATAGAGAAAATGGACCCCAAATGAAAGAAAACATGAACTCGAAATCAGCTGCTTCAAAGAGCAATGAGAGTAGTGACATGGGTGAAAGGAAGAGGGAAGAATAAAGGAGGGGTTCACCTAGCCTTGCAGAAAAGTGAGTGCTCCCTAGTGTTGGTTGGGCATTCAGAGGACTTCTTGTGGGTGTTTATAACAATTACTTTTCAAATTAGCGAAGAATAATAGTTTTTGCATCAAAACGCTTTTCTCCTCAGTGTTTTCTGGATGGCAGCCTTTACCTCCTTGTTCCTCAAACTGTAGATGAGGGGGTTCAGCATGGGGATCACTGTAGTGTAGAACACAGAGGCCACGTTCTCCTGAGCCAGGGAATTGGCTGTAGAGGGTTTTAAGTACATGNTCCATAAAACATGCCCACAGCCAGAAAGTGGGAGCTGCAAGTGCTAAAGGCTTTGGACCTTCCTTCTGCAGTGCTGATGCGGAGGATGCTGGAGAAGATGAAGGCATAGGAAACAAGGACTGCTGAGCAGGTGACTATGATGTTGAATCCAGCCAAAAAGAAGACTGTCACCTCAACATCATAGGTGCTAGAGCAGGAGAGCTTCATGAGGGGGAGAATGTCACAGAAGTAATGACTGATGAGGACCTCACAATAGGGCAGTTGTAACATGAGACTGGTCGCTGTGGTTGAGCCAATAAGCCCTATTACATAAACCACAGCCACCAGCAGGGAGCAGACCTGATGAGACATGATAATGTTGTAAAGCAAAGGCCTGCAGATGGCAACATAGCGGTCATAGGCCATGACTGTCAGCATGTAACCCTCAGCAATGACGAACACGAGGAAGAAGTAGAGCTGTGACATGCACCGTGCATAGGAAATGATGTTTAGTTCTGACAAGAAGTTCACCAGCATTCTAGGGGTAATGACAGAAGAGTAGCAGAGGTCCACGAGTGACAGATTGCCGAGGAAGAAGTACATGGGAGTGTGAAGCTGAGCATTCAGACCAATTAATGTCATCATGCCCAGGTTCCCTATCATGGTGACTGAGTAGATCCCAAGGAAGAGGAGAAAGAGGGGGAGCTGGAGCTCTGGTCGCTTTGTTAATCCCCCGAGGATGAACTCCACCACTGTAGAGTGATTTTCTTCGGCCATTCTCCCTTGTTTGGGGGCCCTGTGAGGGGAAGAGAGAACTCTGTGAGAGGCTGCACCTGGCACTGCTTGGTAAAGCTAGTTTTGAGCATTTGGAGGCAGCTGAATTATTGTGGGTTCTTTCCAGGTGCACCCTTCCCTCCTCTAGCTGTCTATGAGAGAAAGACCAGACCCTGGGTGTTCCAAAGTTAAAGGAGATGGGAGGGAAACGAGGCCAAGATCTGGTTCTTTTCACACTTGCATGTTTCTCAAATATCCTAAGGTGTTTCTTCTTAATGCATAGTCCCCAGACCAGCTGCACCAGCATCACCTGTACATGAGAGAGGCAACCTCTCAGGCCTCAGCCCAGACTTACCAAGTCAGAAACTCTCGGAATGTGGGCCCTCAGTCTAGGCTTACCAGTCTTTCTAGGCAATGGCAATGCAAGTTAGAGATCAAGACCCTCTTTTCTGTAGGTAATAATCAGTATATTTTATATTTTGTAGCTGGAGATGTACTTTGCTTCAAAAATAAAATTACAAAAACCCCCACACAATTTAGATGTAATCTAAGCAATTCATAAATATTTACTGCATATGAATATATGAATGCCC
>NW_028079357.1:0-931 GCF_014824575.4 Sturnira hondurensis | reverse complement strand
TCCCCAGAGTGTGTCCTGTGGTGTGTGATGAGAGCTGACTTGCATGTAAAGCTTCTCCCACACTCCCTGCAAACACAGGGCTTCTCCCCAGAGTGTGTTCTGTGGCCTCTGATGAGATATGACCCATCATTTAAGCCTTGCGAACACCCTCCATGCTCGATTGTTGTTATTCTTGACATTCCTCCTTTCACAAAGAACTTGCCTGCACCCTCTGGACTCTTTTTCTGGCCTCTGCGGGGCTCTTCCTCTATCATTTGCTCATGCTCATTAGAGCTTGTCATTTGTTCTTTGGAAGGCTGGAAAGATCTTGAGATTCTCTTTTGACTGATCCTTTTAAGCAAAGGTTTGGACCTCTCTTTAGCCTCTTGACCCTCAATTTTACCATTCCAGTTGTGTGTATTAGTATGTTGGTGCTGCCGATTCTGATCCTCTGGACAGGGTTCCTCTGCTTGGAGGTGTTTTCTTGCAGATGTTCCCTGGAGAATCTGAGAGGGATGATTGAGTTTCACGTGTTGGCTGAGGAATTTCTGAGTGGAGAAGGCCAGAGAGCAGGAGGGACATGGGTGAACCTCTGGCTTTGGTTCTGCTGAAAGAGAAAGGTTTGGTCAGGGAGATGTTGATGAGAATGCCTGGGCCGTACAACTTGTGTCCTGGTAAGACCTGCCCCATGAATCTTCTTTACTGTGGTGACAATGCAAGCACTTTACCCCTCAAAGTGTCCACTTGCAGTTTATTTTCCTTTTTATTTTTTGCAGTGCCTCTTCAGAAATCTAGGAAGCCCACACCAAGGGTCTTTTCTAATATTGCCCAGACTAGGGGCTTTCAAGGATCACGAGAGGCCATTTCACTCCCTGTGTGGGTGGAACTGCAGTGACCTTATCCATGTATCAGTATCTTCTAAGTCATGTTAAAAAGGAAAACCACAGGCCCC
>NW_028079356.1:0-1045 GCF_014824575.4 Sturnira hondurensis | reverse complement strand
ACAAGTGTTTGATCTCCAAAATGTACTAGGAATTCACATGACTCCATACTAGGAGACAAGTATTCCAATAAAAAAATTGGGCAAATGGCCTGAATAAACATTTCTCCAAAGAAGACATACAGAGGGCACAGAGACACATGTAAAAAATGCTCAACATCACTAGCTATTAGAGAGACGAAAATTAAAACCACAGTGAGATACCACTTCACACTGGTCAGAATGACCATCAATCACAAATCAGCAAACAACAAGTGTTGGAGAGGTTGTAGAGAAAAGGGAACCCTAGTATACTGTTGGTGAGAGTGCAAATTGGTGCAGCCCATGTGAAAAACAGTATGGAATTTCCTCAGAAAACTAAAGATGGAACTGCATTTTGATCCATTGATCCCAGTGCTGAGACTATACCCTAAGAATCCTGAAACACCAATTCAAAAGAACCTATGCACCCCAATGTTCATAGCAGCACTATTTGCAATAGTCAAGTGCTGGAAACAACCTAAGGGCCCATCAGGAAATGAGTGAATCAAAAACCTGTGGTAAATTTACACAATGGAATACTGCAGAACAGAAAGAAAGAAGGTACTCTCACCCTTCAAGACAACATAGATAGAACTTGAGAGTACTATGCTAAGTGCTAGGTGAAACATACTAGGCAGTGAAAGACAAATTTCATATGATCTCACCTATAAGTGGATCCTAACCAACAAAACAAACAAATAAGCAACATAAAACCAGAGACATGGAAATAAAGAACAAACTGACAGTGACCAGAGTGGAGGAGGGAGAAGGATAATGGGAAATGGAAGGAGGAGAGGAATGCTAAAGAACATGAATAGAGGACTCATGGGCATGGACAATGCAGGGAATTGACTGTAGAAGTACACAGGAATGAGGTAGAGGTGAGCAATGGGGCAAAATGAGGGACATTTGTAACTTAAAAACAATTAAAAAGCTTAATGAACTAAATCTTATCTCCAAAACAATATTTGATGTACTTTTAGACATGACATTTTTTATGATAATACATATATATATATATATATAT
>NW_028079355.1:0-7146 GCF_014824575.4 Sturnira hondurensis | reverse complement strand
CTATTAAACCAATAAAGGATTATCGTTTATAGTTTCAACAGACAGCGATGGATGGAGAAAAGGGAATATGCAACAAAAAGGGGGAAAGTTTGACCCAGGCAGAGAGATGTGGCTTGGACCCAATCAGAACCCATCTTCCCTGTAGGGGCCCAACGCCCTGTACTTGAACCTGCACAGGAGCCACCACACTGGGGTCCTGGAAAGGTGATTCCATGGAGTGAACACTGTCCCTGGAGACCTTCTCCTGCGGTAGCGCATGAGGAGTACAGCAGGTGTCCTGTTTGTCCAAAGTGCAGCCCAGGCACCCATTCCCCGGGTCCCACGGACATTTCCCACTCCCTGTGGGTCCTGGTGATGTTTGGCATTTTATCCAAATGTCACCGTGTCAGGGACACAAATGGACATGAGTGATGACTTGTATGTTTCCTCACTGGATTGAGGTGTTGCCTTGCAGGAGAGCGACAGCCTTAACGTCTGGAAATTCTTGTGAGAAAGAATAACTCCCCACTGGGGAGTCCCTCTGAGTTACATAGTGACCGAGGACGCATTTCACTGGGCAGGTCACCAAATCTGTCTGGAACCTTTGGCCCCTTCTGCAGCACTTTCACGTGCCCCTCACCCCCACCCTCTGGCCTGGGGGACACACCAATGCGACATCAAAGTTCAACTGGACAGAACTTCAGAAGCCTTCCCTCTGCCCTGGACAGAAGCTCTCCCTAGAGTGCCCCTCAGCCTGAGAGCCACACCCTTTGGTAAACGTGAACCTTCTCCTTCGGGATTGGTCTCTGGCCTCCCTGTGCATCTGGATGAAGGGGCCTGTGGACCAATTTTGGACTGTTCGTGCCTGTTATGTAGGAGGAGCAGAGCTCTAGGTGTTCACCAGGGCGGGGCCACTCAGTAGCTGGGTTGTGATGCTGTATGTGGGGGCGGGGCCAAAGGAAAGCAATAGTGGACCCCTATTCTACCTGCCTCTGCTGCTGGGGCGTGCCCGCGCCCTCTGGTCAGTCCCACTGCACACGAATGTGCCACCGCGGTCAGCCCACAGACAATGGTCCCACTGCACACCGCGGTCAGCCCGCAGCCCCGCACCCACACTGGGTCCACCAGATGCTACCCCGGCTGCCTGGGCGCCTGGGGTCAGGGGATCCTTCTTGCCCGACCCTGCTCTGCTGCTGTCTCCGCCTCTCTTACCAGTCCCGGTTGAAGGGTTTGCTGTTGTCCGACTTCCCTATAGTTCAGTTTTCTGTTCTTTGGCTGCGTCTTTGTTCTCCAAACCTTTGTTGTATTCAAACTTGGCTGTGGGAGAAGGTACAGTGTTTCCACCTACACCTCCATCTTGGCGGAAGTCCCACATTTCTCATTTTTAAAAGGCACCTGATAGTGTATGGAGATATGCCCCTTCCCTGACACTCGCCTCCATCTACAGCGGAGATCAAGGACTTTTCAAGGACGAGAAGCCGCCAACCAGGCAGGCAGACGGCTGTCCCAACACAGCAGCGGGTCCTGTAGGCTCACAAGTTGATGCTGCTGTTGACGGAATGTACATAAGATGAGTTTGTAGTGTCATTATTCTCCTCATGGCTTCCTGATAGAAAAAGTACCCATCCACCCAGACCCCCTTCCTTCCTAGATATGGAAAACTTATCTTTGGTGCCTGCTCATCTTTCCCACCTACTGGACAGTCATATTCTGTTTTTTGTAAACATAGTTTTATTTATTTATTTTTAGAGACAAGGGAAGGGAAGAAGAAAGAAAGAGTGGGAGAGAACATCAATGTGTGGTTGCCTCTCATGTGTCTTCTGCTGGGGACTTGGCCTGCAACCCAGGCATGTGCCCTGACTGGGAACTGAACCGGCGACCCTTTGCTTCACACGCCCCTGCTCCAACCATTGAGCTACACCAGCCAGGGCTGGACAGTGGCATTCTAATGATCAGTTAGGATAATGAAGTTAATGCTTTGTTGCCCACACATTGGGCTTCTACTTCTATCATTATAAGCTTTGCTACATTTTTTTCCTCAATAAGTCTGTCATAACCAACCCATTGAGGGGAAATTCCTCCAAGAACACATCCGGGATGGTTCCCCTGTTGGAATCACAGGTGGCGCCCCCTAGAGGAGAGTTGTGTGCTATAGCAGTGGGTGATGAAAAATACCTGGTTGGGTGGGAAAGGCTTGTAGTGACCTGCCTTACTTGTCACAGTGTGTGTGGCCCTCAGACTCCTCTGGCTGGGTGTGGCTCTCAGACGCATGCGCCTGTGGCTGGATGTCTGTGAAAAACGAAAAATACCAATGGCTCCTTATTTCAAAAATGATTGTTATTACTTGGTGGGCGGCTGTCTCTGTAAATACCCCACTCTCCTGTATCCTGGACGCTTGTGGGAAGCCCTTATGGAACACTGAAACTCTAGTTCATTTGGGGGTGACTTCTACCCCCTTAACTGTGGATGGGAAAGTCAGCATGTCTGGGTCCAGTCAGTGCACCCCAGCTGTTCCCTGGCCATGGCTGGCCAATGGCCACAGCACCTCTGGTGGATTCAACCCCACCCGCCCTGGAAAGGAAATAAAAGGGGGTACTTGCAGGCTTAGGGGCTGGCCTTGGTGTTCAGGGACAAGCTGAACTGCAGTCAACGAAGAACGTCATTCATCAGAAAAGGCTTTTTATCTGAAATGGGTCCTCGTTTTATCAGTGAGGCCTGAGCTCCATGGATGAACAGACTCCACAGACTGTGCAAACTCCGGCCCAGACCCAGCAGTGGGACCTGTGGGCTCCAGAACAACACAGGCTTGTTGTGCGCGCAGATGGAGACGCGGTCGGAGGTAGCTACCAAACCGTGGCTGCTGGAGTGGGAGCAGGAGCCCTGGCTAGACAGTCATGGGACTCATAGGGTCCCCCTGGATTTTGGAAAATTTAGATGGGCAAGGCAAGCTACATGTAGTGGGTTAAAAGCCCAGGCAGGTCAGTGAGGTCCTAAGCTCAGATTCTCAGTGTTCAACAGCTAGCATAGGGACCCTCCTCGCCAACCCGGGGTACTTCCTACGGGAAGTAAGTGGGCCAAATTTATTCCAATAAATAGTGGGGGCCCATCTCCCTGTCTAATCGTAGAACCTGAGAAGGTGATGGTCACGCCCCCAATTTATATGGAATACAACTGGGGTCTGTTGTTTCTTCCACAAATAACCGTCTGCTATATGGAAAAGGGGCTTTTTTCTTGGGAGGGGTTGAGAATGCTGCTATACTAAGTGATTTTTATTGTGATAACACCATCTTTATGTTAAATATGAGTGGAAGGGGGTGTAACACTAAAATCCTAGGCGAAATCACTTTGCCCGAGGTTAATAAAATCTATGACATTATTGATGCTGGAAGTCCGACATATTGGGAAAGTGAACCTGATCCTTCCGTGAGGTCATTTCTATGGAAACCAAGTGGCCAGAAGGAAAATTAGAGCTTCTGAATCGTGAAATAGTATCACTCCTGATACTATGGTTGTCCAGACAACCACGACATACAAGGTAGGAAGGACAGCGCACCAGGGAGGGAAGACATGACTAGGTTACTGAGACTGTTGATGATACATGCACAGGGTGTTGGTGGCTGGGACGCCTGTTCCCCTCAGACGCTTCCTGTCTATTATTAGATGTTTTCTGTTGCTAATCGGTGTAGTGGGTTTAGTACAGTTACTCCTGTCCCCAACGTGTAAATGTTACACTAAGAGGCAGAAAAACAGAACTTACGACCAGCTGCAAAAAGACTGAGGTCACGGCAGCTCGAAAACTGGAAAAGATCCAGAACGTTCACAAACAAGGGGGCGAAGGCTCTGGCTGCCTCCCGTTCCCCCGCCTTCTCTGAATGATGACAGTTGGACCTTCAACACCTTCCGGGGTTGCGGTCTGGCCCTGTTCCCAGCGGTTTGCTCTGTTCAGCAAGATAGTCGCTGACTCCAAGATGGCTGGGGAGTGAGCCTTCCTCCCACCCTGGGGCCTCCTACCCACCCAAAGGGCTGGTCAGCAATGTGCACTTTGACTGACTTATGACCAAAAGGGGGGCGTGTGGAAGTAAAGGGGGCCACAGAGTAACCTGAGAAGCTCGGGGGCGGCCTGTGTGGCAGCTTTACCACTCAGAGACCTGAGGCAACCACACTGGTCATCCTGTGTGACCGGGGATGGTCCCCCTGTGGGTTCCAGTCCCACAGCTCTCCCTGCTCACGGCCTCAGGTCTGTTCTGTGGCTTTTCCCGAAAGAAAATGAGCTCCCAATAATCCACATATAAGTCTTTTTATGTGCAAATTACAAAATGTTGGGTTCCATTATTTGCTCCAGAAACCCCCCCGGGTATCACTGTGGAAAGCGAGCATTCGAAGGTTTTCACGATGTGGAACTTCCACTTGACTTTCCCCACAGTAAGGAACGCATCATGTGCCCTCCACCCTCCCGTGACGATGTATAAACTGCCTTTCCTTCCCCAGAAGGAGAAAACGTTTACATGGGCATTTAATTCATTTCCCCAGCCTGGGCCCCACCTCACCACTGAATTGTGTGAACGCAAATCAGGCTGATGAGACCAGGACGGCTTGTGGGCTTGTCACGAAATACTCAAATTTCTCCCCATGGCTTATGTCAAAATGTTGGGCATGAAGTCCAAATTATTTTTCAACTCACGATGCATTTTATCTTTTTCTTTTATTTGTTTTTTCCACCAGCCTTTATCCCCCCAACCACTGATACAACCCCCACCCCAGTTACCACACTGTTGTCCGTGTCCATGAGATTTTTTATTTTTTAACTACAGTTGACATACAATGTTGTATTACTTTCAGCCACGGAACTCCGTGATTACACATTTATATAGCTATTTAAGGAATCTCCCTGAAAGTCTAGTACCCATTGGACACCATATGTAGTCACGACAATATCACTTCTTACTTTCCCCACTGTACTCCACGCCCTACTCATAAGTGTCCAGGGCTGACACGGGACAGCCACCATATTGTCCCTGACTTGGGTGGAAGTTAAGAGAGGGGCTGAGGAGGGTGAGTGTGGAAGTGGTGAAGGGCACAGCAGGACAGTCTCAGAGCATCTCCCTGTCAATTCCTGATGAATGAGAAACACCAAATGGTGACTGTGTGACCGGGAGACCTGGCCACCAGGATGAACGTCCCCAGTGTCAGGACAGGGAGGTGCAGCGTCCATTCCTTGTTCCTTCCTCTCCCGCAGTCCTTGCTCCCGTGGTGGCCTCATCCACCCTCACGGATTTAAATGTCATTTTTATAACATCACCTCCACACCTAGGTCTCCAGGCCAGATATTTCTCCTCAAAGTCCCCACACTCATCTGTGCAACCTGACTCCTCACTGGTGTGTCTAACACACACCTCACCTTGACCTCTTCAGCTGAATGCTCGAAATGCCAACCCCTCCCCCACACATAGTCCTACCAGCATCTTCCCCATCTCTGCTGATAGAACCCCATCTTTCTGCTGGCACAGCACAGATGTGGGGTGCCCTTCTTGACTCCTTCCCACACCCCAGACTGAATCACTGGGAAATTCTGTAAAATCCACCTTCCAATCTCATTCAGTGTCCAGTCCCTCCCCACTATTCCCACCGCTCACAGCCCCATCAGAACACCCAGCCCCTGCAGCCTGGAACCCTGGGAGCTTCCCCACACCTCTCCCTCCTGCCTCCCTGGTCCCTGGGCTCCTGATTCTGTTCTCAGCTCAGCAGCCAGACTGACCCTATGGCCCGAGGGCTCTCTCTTGAGAAGGAACTCTCAGAGGAAGCCACTAAGGACATGGGCTCCTTGGCCATGACCTTCCAGGACTCAGCGTCCAGGGTCTGAAGTGGATTAAGGACTGTGGGCACTGGAACAGTTCCTGATTTAAGCAGGTGTCCTCATCTTCTGATTGGTCAGCTCTCTGATGCTCACAGGGACACCCCTGAGGTCTATATGAGGGGGCCTGGAAGCTTGGGGAGACTCCTAAGCATCAAAGCAGCACTCGGCTAGAACAGGGGACTAAACCAGCCACAGCCAGGGTCCAGAAGGTCACATCAGATGTGCAGGAAGAAACCCTGAGTAGTGCATGGAGCACAGGTGGTCACAGGGAACATCACTGGGAAGCCGTGGGGTCCCCTTGTCCTGGGGCCCGCAGTCTGTCCTCCCTGGGTCTCCACACCTCATGGGAAGTGTATGAGTCTAAAGTGACACCTTAACAAATGGGATGAAGGTGTGGATAGAAATACACCTGCTGGAAATGATACACCTTGGAGTTTTTAATCTAAATCACTTCCGCTTAATTCATATATATAAATACATATTTAAATTTATTGAATGCAGACGTGTTCAGATACTTGTTGCAGAAACTCCAGTCAGGGATCCTTCAAGTCCCAAGGGGAGGCTGCAGTGACTGTTTTAGCACCAAACCTGGACAAGGCAGCTCTGTCGTGCTGGGAAAGAAAGTTGTCATGAACAAATTCAGGTCAGTCTCAGAAGTGTCACCTTCTCCCACATCCCACCGCAGGCTCAGAAATGTTCCACTTTGAGAATCCCCAAAACCCAGCTGTGCCCCCCCCCGGTTCAAATACCCGCCCATATCCTGCCTCTGGGTCTCACTCTTAGGAGCTGTGGGCACTCTCCCTGCCTGGGGAAGACACAACAGCAGAGTTATGGGGTGGGGGGGCCCCCTCCCAGACTCCAGCCCACACTCTCCCAAGGGTCCCAGACGTCACCACCCCAACACCCAGACTCACAGGCAGCCTGAGTGTAGTTCTCCCTGCCTCTGCCTGTGCGAAGAAAATGTTCTGTGAGAAGTCAAGGGGAAGGCTGGGTCCTGTGACCCTAGAGGAGACCCACACTCCTGAAACAAGAGGAAGGTTCCAGAACTGTGACTGAACATCAGGGTAGGAAAGACAGCGACAGTACATGTGTGGGGACTGGTCCAATTGCCTTTCTGGACGTCTGTCCTCAGCAGGGACCCTCCCCTCTGACCTCTGACACCTGGGAATCAGTCCCCATCACTAGAATCATCAGGTGATAAACTGGCCCCTCACTTTCCCACGGGCCTCACTAAAGAGTCCGTGTTAGGAAACAGGCCCCCGATGGACAAGCACCCGTGTGGGGACACGATGCCCATTAACCAGGCAGAGCAC
>NW_028079354.1:0-1158 GCF_014824575.4 Sturnira hondurensis | reverse complement strand
ATTATTTGTTCAAATATGTTTTCCACTCGTGGCTGTTTCTTTCCCTCTTCTGTTACCCCTATAATCTGGATGTTGGAACATTTAAAGATGTCCTGGAAGTTCCTAAGCCTCTCCTCATTTTTTTGAATTCTCATTTCTTCATTCCTTTCTGGCCGGATGTTTCATTCTTCCTTCTGTTCCATTCCATTGATTTGAGTCCCAGTTTCCTTTCCATCACTATTGGTTTCCTGGACATCTTCCTTCACTTCAATTAGTTTAGCCTTCATATGTTCCTCTAATTTGTGACTATAATCTACCAGTTCTGTGAGCATCCTGATAAATAGTGTCTTGAATTGTGCTTCTGAGAGGCTGGCAATTTGTTGGTTGCTTAGAGTTATTGGCTCTGGGACTTTGAGTTCTTCTTGCGCCATCTTTTGGGCTGTTTGTGCCTGTTCTGTAGCAGGATCGGAGCCCTAAAGTGTTCACTAGAGCAGGGCAACTCAGTCCCAGGGTTGTGACGTTGTATGTGGGGGCGGGGTCAAGGAGGGACAATGGCTTCCCATCTGCCGTCGCTGCGGCGCCGCAGCCACCACCGTCACCAGGCCCGCAGCCACCACCGTCACCAGGCCCACGCGTTTTGTTCCACTGCACACGAGTGTGCCACCGCCGTCAGCCCTCCACCACTGGGTTCACCCCCTGGGGCCTGCGTGGTCCGTCTCACTGTGCGCGAATGTGCGACCGAGGTCAGTCTGCCCCACGCCCCGACTGGTTCCGGGCTGCCTGTGTGCCTAGGTGGGGGGATCTGTCCTGCCTGACCCAGCTCCGCTGCTGGCTCCGCCTCTCTTACCATCCCCGTTGAACGGTTTGTAGTTGTCGAACTTCCGTATAATTCCGTTTTCTGGTCTTTGGGTGTGTCCTATTTCTCCAAACCTTTGCTGTATTCAAACTTGGTTGTGGGAGAAGGCACAGTGTTTCCACCTATGCCTCCATCTTGGCGGAAGTTCGCAATCCTTCTTTATCCATAGGAAAAGCATTATGTAAAAAGCTAATTTTCAGAACAATTGTTCTCTGAAACAACTCTTTCTTTCTCCAGAAATAAGTAGGCAGCGTACACATCCTGGTGAGAACATCCTGAATGTGTCACAGAAATTAAGGTACAACATCAGGTTTTGGTGGCAT
>NW_028079353.1:0-620 GCF_014824575.4 Sturnira hondurensis | reverse complement strand
TTGAATCTTTATGGGCGCTTCATTCAGATAGTCGGCGACCTGAGAATACAGCAGGTTATGTACCCCAAAAGACTGTCTTACATTTCATTTCTAATCAGCATTTTTATAAGGAGGAAAAATGGATTTGGAATTCAGAAAAAGATTAATTAGCTAAAAGCTGCAGCCCAGCAGTTTCCCTAGCATCTTCTCATCTGTTGACTGGTGATTCTTTATCTGCGCCCTGGGCCACTCTGTATCTGTGTCCTATGTCCGAGTGGTGAATGTCTTCCCCCAGAACCCAGTGGCTCAAACACCACCGTGATTGCTTGCAGTTCCCCCCCCCACCCCCCTCTTGGGGCACAGAGGTCCGATTGCCGGTGGTGTCCTGGAGTCAGGGTGGGCCATATCCTGTTCCTGAAACAATAGTGTTTTACATGCATTCATTAGAAGGCTTATTAACTCTTCCCTAAAATCCAATTCTCGAGCGTCCCCATCAAGGGCAGCCCCAGGACAGTTTTTTGGACAGTGCTACTACCAGTTTATCATAGAAGCTCTTAATCCATTAAGCCAGTTAATCAAACTAACTTTCGTGTGGAGAAAAGCACGTCTGTTCTCTCCTCAGCTTTGTCCCCGTGGACTGT
>NW_028079352.1:0-805 GCF_014824575.4 Sturnira hondurensis | reverse complement strand
GGAGAGAGAAAGAGTGGGAGAAAAACATCAATGTGTGGTTGCCCCTCACACGTCCCCTGCTGGGAATCTGGCCCACAACCCAGGCATGTGCCCTGACTGGGAATCAAACCAACAACCCTTTGCTTCTCAGTCTGGCACTCAATCCACTGAGCCACACCAGCCAGGGCTGTGCATTTTCAATCTCAGAGATTTCACCCCAATGCCCTTCCAAAATGGCTACATCAACCTATTGCCCACACAGAGTTCTACTGTGAAAATCCCTGAACCATAAAAGAAATGTAAAGTCAGCTATAATAGGCTGCTTTCCTGTCACTGATGTTCCTCAAAGACTGTCATGTGTTAGTGTGGGTCACTGAGAACATTTTTCAAAACTATCAACTGATGGACTTCCGCCAAGATGGAGGCATAGGTGGAAACACTGTGCCTTCTCCCACAACCAAGTTTGAATACAACAAAGGTTTGGAGAAACAAAGACAAAACCAAAGTCCGACTACATCTAACCGTTCAACGGGGATGGTAAGAGGGGCGGAGCCAGCAGCGAGCAGGGTCAGGCAGGACAGGGCCCCCGACCCAGGCGCGCAGGCAGATGAGAACCAGTTGGGGTGCGGGGCAGACTGCGGACGCATATTCGCGCGCAGTGAGACAGACCACGCAGGCCCCAGGGGGCGAGGGCTGACGGCAGTGGCACACTCGCGAGCAGTGGGACGAAACGCGTGGGCCCGGTGACGGCAGCAACTGCGGCACTGGTGAGGTCCGTGGCGGCAGGCGGCGGACAGGACGCCATAGTCCCTCTTTGACCCCGCCC
>NW_028079351.1:0-1506 GCF_014824575.4 Sturnira hondurensis | reverse complement strand
CCAGAACTCTGGAGCTGTGCTTCCTCAGCATTTTGCTCAGCCCTCTGCTGACTGCCATCTGTTTGGGTGGCAGGTTCTAGGAATCTGTTTGTCGCCCTTGTCAGAATCCTAACCTCCTGGTAGCAGCATGGGGCTTCATGTAGTCTGCAGCTTCCACAGCACGCGGCAGAGTTTCTCGCACATGGTAAATGCTTTTAATTAAGGTTGTTGTGTCAAATCTGATTTTAAAAAACCCCCCAACAAATCCACCCTTTGTTTTGTAGGTGTAGAACTTCAGGGGAAAGGAGGGAGAGAGGAAGGCAAGGAGGGGTACAGTTAACATACTTGTATGTCAGAGGCTTTATACTCCATCTACGTCGCTCACTGAGTCCTCACGACAGGGATCGTGTCACCCTGCTTTTACAGACAAAGACAAAGAGGCTCGGAAAGGCCAGGGAGCCTGCCCACATTTGTAAAACAAGTTACTGATCCCAATGGGTCTGGAACTCAGGCCTGCAGTGAGGGCCCAGGTGACAGGGGGCCTTTCAACCTGGGGGTTCAGGTCCAATTTCATCAGCGTTTGGGGGCTTGGATGGGACGTAGCTGCTCTCCCCAGAGTGGCCACCTGGTACTCAGCAAGATGGACAGTGTACACAATGTAAACCCCTTAGCCAGGGGGGCATGGTATAGACTCCTTGCATCCCAGAAGAGTGAAACCTGGAGCAAGGTGAGAGAGCAGCTGCTGTCTGAGACCTGCAGCTGTAGGAGGCGGCTGACCACCGGAGCCGCGGCCTTCAACAGAGAATGCAGACACTGTCACCTGCTGTCCAGGAGGGCGCTGTGGCAATAAACACCTTCACCTCTCTGGCCTCACCTCCTTTGGCCTCCTGCTTGTGAAAGGACCCACTGCTGGACCCAAATGAAAGTGTGAGGGCCCAGGAGCTTGCTCTTGGGTCCACACGGTCAGTCTTTTGGGTGGAGAAGAGGCCTGAGAGGGTGAAAGGACACTCCATAGCACCCACAGGCTGGGTGGAACTTCTGTCCTGGGACCTGTGCATGAAGAGGGTCTAGGACACCTCTGTCTGAAGTCCTATCCTTGCACCTCCACTTCAGGGCCCCCACCTTTATTGCTGTATGGACAGTATCTTTTCCTACATGCCATCTTTCACTTTCCTGAATTGGTTTTGCCCTTCTCTTTCCCAAGAGCTGTAATGGGAGGAAGAACGTGGGTTGCCAAAATATGTAAGGGATCCTGAATGGTTTTAAATAAATACTTTCTGCATAATATGTCCCTGGTAAGTGTCTGTGTTTCTGCAGAGACATCTGCCATCACCGGGGCCCCTCCCCTTTGCAGGTGAGTGGAGTCTCCCCCTTCCAGGGTTTGCACAATAGAAGGCTAGGTCAACCTGGAACTGGGCGGAGTTCTTGCCTTCTGCCCAGGAGGCCCAGCTTTCTCGTAGGACAGGCCCAGGTGGACCAAGAGCAGGCAGAGCTTGTCAAGGGCAGGGGGTGGGGTCCTGTCTAGGC
>NW_028079350.1:0-3369 GCF_014824575.4 Sturnira hondurensis | reverse complement strand
GTCAAATTTCACCAGTCTCTTGTCCATTTTTTTGTTTTTCTCAGTAGGAGCTGTTAGGTAATGATACCTGAAAGTGGTCAGTAGTTAGAATCAAAGGGGCAAGGGTCAAATGTGCCTTCATTTCTGTTCTGTTGCCCAAGGGGTATTTTCTGGATTGGATAGGTGTCTTGGTGCTGTGTCAGGGAAATTGATTCTTTTACATGTTATCCATTTAAGCATGTTATTCATGCTTTCTAATTACTTGATTTTTATTCAACCTTGAATGAATAAAGCATTGTAATTTTAACCAAAGTAATATTCTTTTTTAATTTTATTTTTTAATTTTATTTTTATTGTTGACACTGTCACAGATGTCCCCATTTCCCCCCTGCTTCCCTCTTCGCTCACCTTCACCCAGCCCCTACCCCCCTTTCCTCTGGCTATCACCATGCTGTTGTCTGTGTCTATGGGTTATGCAGATGTGATCTTTGGCTAATTCCTTCTCCTTTTTTCATCCGGTCCCCACTCCACCCTCCCCTCTGACACCTGTCAGTCTGTTCCATGCATCTATGCTTCTTTTTCTATTTTGTTTGTCAGTTTATTTTGTTCACTATTCCATATATAAGTGAGATCATATGGTATTTGGCCTTCTCTGGCTGATTTATTTCACTTAGCATAATAATCTCCAGGTCCATCCATGCTGTTGCAAAAGGTAGAATTTTCTTCTTTTATATGGCCACTTCGTATTCCACTGTGTAAATGTACCACAGCTTTTATTGATCCACTCATCTACTGATGGGTGCTTGGGCCATTTCCAGATCTTGGCTATTGTAAGTAACACTGCAGTGAAAATAGGAGTGCATATATTCTTTCAAACTGGTGTTCCACCAAGAGTGCACAAGCGCTCCCTTTTCTCTACATCCACACCACCACCTGTTGTTTGCTGATTTGTTTATGATTGCCAATCTGGCAGGTGTGAGGTGATATCTTGTTGTGGTGTTAATTTGCACCTCTCTGATGATTAGTGATGTTGAGCATTTTTTTAATATGTCAGTGGGCCATTTGTACAACCTCTTTGGAAAAGTGTCCATTCAGGTCCTTGGCCCTGTTTTAAATTGGGTTGTTTGTCTTTCTGGTGTTAAATTGTATAAGTTATTTATGTACTTTGGAAATGAACCCCAAATCAGATGTACAATTGGCAAATATGCTCTCTCGTGTGTAGGCTCCCTTTGCATTTTGTGGATGGTTTCTTTTGCTGTGCAAAAGCTTTTTGGTTTGATGTAGTCCCATTTATTTATTTTTTACTTGATTCTCTTGCCCTATGAGGTATATCAGCAAAAATATTGCTATGAGAGATGTCTGAGATTTTACTGCCTATGTTTTATTCTAGGGTGGTCATGGTTTTGTGACTTACATTCAAGTCTTTTATATATTCTTAATTAAAAAAGAACACCTTCATTACCTGGCTGGTGTAGCTCAGTGGATTGAGCTCGGGCCTGCGAACCACACGATCGCAGTTCGATTACCAGTTAGGGCACATGCCTGGGTTGCAGGCCAGTTCCCAGCAGGGGACTCATGAGAAGCAACCATACATTGATGTTTCTCTCCTTCTCTCCTTCCCTTCCTCTCTAAAGATAAATAAATAAGAATCCAAAATTAAAAAAAAAAACACCTTCTGTTTCATCCAGTTCTAATCCCAGTGAACAAAGAATTAATCCTGATCCTTTCCTCCAAATCACCCAAATTTATGAAGTCTTCTGTAATGCTTGTATTTAAGTGTGTATAAATTTATTGCATGTATGTATTGTGTATAAATGTGTATATATGTATAATAAACATGTGTATTTCTATATACATTTCAAGCCAAAGTACATATGCTGATTCAAAAATAGAGCAAAACCTTTGTTATTCTCACTTTAAGTTCAGAAACCGGGGGGAAAGTTTGGGGATTAAAAAATCTCCGTCTAATTAGAAGCGTTTTTCCTCAGGGAGGCTGGTCCAGCTACAGCTCTCTTGCTTTGCTCTGCCAGACTGTTGTTGGTGGGAATCAGGCTCTTCCTGGGATCGTGAGGAAAGCCTCCCAGGACTCAGGCACGGAGACTGCGGTGTGGCAGAACGGTTCATTGAGGGGAAGGCTGCCCCTGGGCTTCCAACGCCCCGTTGCTCTTTGTCCTGCCATGGGAAAATCAAGGACAGAAATAGAGTCAATGTCCAGGACCCCGTGCCATATTAAAGCTTATGTTTTTGGGAGCCCACATGGTCTACAGTGGGCCCTGGTAGCTGCTAGGCCTACGCGGTTTGTGCCCCCTTGCGAGAGAGAACACACAAGTGCATGTGGCAAGGGCAGTGCCAGGTGGTGGGGGTGGGAGGGAGAGGTTCTCTGTATCCCTGGGATTATATTAGTTCACGTTTGGGAAAGACCAGATGCTTTTTCAGAATAACCAGTGAAACTTCCCAGGTTTTCATGGGATCTTGACAGGCCCACCTTCTAGTTAGGCTGACAGGCCTCCAGAGTGAAACACCTCCCCCTGTGCCCCCACAACAGTCTGGCACTGGAGGCGGGGGTGGGGGGAGTGTTAATGCCCTTGGCGGAGAAATACCGTAATTCCATGGAGTATGAAACAAGCAGATCCATGCTCCCCACGTTATTAAGCACGTTGTCCAATTTCTTCTGCTCCCCTTTTACCAAGAAGTAACTAACTACCTATGGTAATAAGACCACATGTACGTGGAAAGGTGTGATATATTAGCATGCATTACCATTGTTTGAAGATTGCCTGAAGGAGCGTTCCTCCAACAGCCGTGAAAAAACGAGCCACTCTGGGGCTGGATTCAGAGGCCCTGACTTCTGCAGCTTCCTGGTGGTGGAAGCCCTGTGCGAAGGCAGGATGTGGTCGTGGCGCTGTGCCATTTCTGAGGCCCCAGAACCACATTTGCTGGGTCTTCTTATGGGGGAATAACTCCTATTGGACCTGACCAAATTCCCTAACATTGTATAAGAAGAGCAGTGTAGCGTATATAGCAAGACCAGATTAAAATCTTTTGTATGACTGTCTATGAAATATACATGATGAGCATACTCAATGAAGAAAAGACGATGTGTTTGCTGCACCAAACAGATACAATTTATTGGGCCTTGGTACAGTTATTCTCCTCTCATGGGAAGTACACTGTGCAGGATGGCGGAGTACAGGAGGTGAACGTGTCTGAGAGGTGCAGATGGTTCTTCCACGTCCTCAGTGGCACAGAGTCCTGGAGCATGGGATCAAACAGTCGCTGAAGGTCAATCCCAGTACAAACTGGCTTTCCCATTTCCTGAGTCAAACTTGTATTTTGCAGCCTCAGTGGGGAGACCAAGCTTTGTGAGGAAGAGAGGTCTGTGAGTCTCAT
>NW_028079349.1:0-1032 GCF_014824575.4 Sturnira hondurensis | reverse complement strand
AAAGCTACAGCATGTTCAGAACTTTTACACTAAAGATGAAACATGTGAGCACATCAAGGAATTGAGCCATGTCTCCTGCCTGTCACACTTCGACCCATGGCCTTGCTTTTGATTCCCCAGGATTTGGGAAAATTTACACTTTCTATTTATGTTCTAGCTAAGATTCTGTATATTATTTTTTATTTAAAGATTTTGATTTATTTTTAGAGAGATAAGAAGGGGAGGGAGAGAAACATCAATGACTAGTTGCCACTCACACCCCTTCTACTGGAGATTTGGCCCAAAACCTAGACATGTGTGCTGAGTGGGAATTGAACCAATGACCCTTTGGTCCACAGGCCAGCACAGTCCACTGAGCCATATGAGGCAGGGGTCTATATACTAATTTAATTGAGCCTCTTGCCGAGAGTAGATTCATCAGCCACTTACACAATTTGTGATCTGGTGGTCCAATATACCCAGTATGCACAAGACACCAAATATTATTATTAAGATGTTATTGACTATATTGATCACGTATAATTTAAACTGCAGTAATTAATCTCTAAATGCCAATTTGTATTTTCTTTTTTAAAGATTTATTTCTATTATTTTATTTTATTTTATTTTATTTTATTTTATTTTTCAAAATTAAATTCTCATTAAAGTACAGCTTTCTGTCTTATATTCCCTGCCCTGACGCCCCCCACCCTGCGATCCCTACATCCCTCCCATTTCGAACCCCCACCCTTAGTTATTGTCCATGTGTCCTTTATACTTGTTCATGTGAGTCCATCCCCTTTCCCCCTATGATTCTCTCCCCCCTCCCCTCTGGACCCTGTCAGCCTGTTCCGTATTGAGTGTCATTGGTCATATTTTGCTTGCTTGTTTGTTTTGTTTAGATTCCTGTTAACGATGAGATCATATGGTATTTGTCTTTCACCACCTGGCTTATTTCGCTTAGCATAATGCTTTCCAGTTCGATCCATGATGTTGCAAATGGTAGGAGTTCCTTCTTCCTTTCTGCAGCATAGAATTCCATTGTGTAAATGT
>NW_028079348.1:0-10621 GCF_014824575.4 Sturnira hondurensis | reverse complement strand
GATTAAAATGGCATCTTTTACAAAAGTATATATAACAGTCCTAAAATTAGTACAGAATCACAAAAGACCCCAGAGGCCAAAAAACATGACAAAGAACAGAGTGAGGGGTTGTGGGGTGGGGGGAAGAGAATATTTGGGGCATGAATAGTGATGGACTGAGAAGTGACTTGGGGTGGGGAACACACCAGACAATGTACAGGTGATGTGTTACAGGCCTGTGCACCTGAAACCTGTCCAATTGTATGAACCAATGTCACCCCCAATAAATTCAATTTTTAAAAAGTGAGAAGTATTACATGCCCTGATTTCAAGCCATATTATAAAGCTAAAGGAATCAGAACAGCATGGTACTGGCAATGGAACAGAACTGAGAGCCCAGAAATAAAGCCATGTATATACAGCAAACTACTATTTGACGAGGGAGCCAAGAATACTTAATGGAGAAGAGACAGTCTTATCAATAGATGGTGCTGGAAAATTTGGATATTCACATGGAGGGAGTGACACTAGACCCCTCTCACACCACTCACAAAAACTAACTTGAAACAGATTAGAGACTTCAATGTGAGAACAGAGACCGTAAAACTCACAGAAGACAACTCAGGGAAAAGCTGACTTGGGTCTCAGCATGATCTTTGGGATGTGACAGTTCAAGCACAAGCAACGAGATGAAACGTAAACACACACAGCTGCATCAAAGGAAGAGCCTTCTGCACAGCAAAGGAAACCAGCACCATGAAAAGACTGCCTACAGAATGGAAGGAAATGTCCGCAAGTCATATCTGACAAGGGTTCATATCCAAAATAGCTATCAAATTACATAGAACTCAATAGCAAAACAAAACAAAACCAAAACAAAACCTGATTTTAAAAGAACAGAAGCCCTGACTGGTGTGGCTCAGTGGGTTGGGCAGTGTCCTGCAAGGCAAAGGTCACCTGTTCCTTTCTGGGCCAGGGAGCAGGCCTGGCTTGCAGGCCAGGTTGCTGGTTGGGTGTGTGCCAGTGGCGACCAATTGATGTTTTACTCACACTGACGTTTCTCTCTCTCTCTCTCCCTCCCTTCTGCTCTCTCGAAAAATAAACAAATAACATCTTTAAAAAATTAAATAGACTGAAGACCTGAACAGACATTTCTCCAAGGAAGATATACAGAGAGCCAACAGGTACATGAAAAGATGCTCAACATCACTAATCGTCAGGGAAACGCAAGTCAAAACCACAGTGAGGTATCACCTCAGGTACATGTGAATGGCTGTCCCTCAGTGGGTTGAGCGTCATCCCACAATCCCCAAGGTCACCGGTTTGATTCCCAGTTAGGGCACATGCCGGGGTTGCAGGCCTGGTCCCTGGGAGGGGGCACAGCCCATCCATGTTTCTCTCCCTCACTTTCTCCCACCCTTCCCCTCTGTCTAAATATAAATAAAGACATCTTTTAGAAAACAGTACTGGGGATAAAATATACAACACCATGACTACAGTTAACACTGTTACATGGTACCCTTGGAAGTCGTTAAAACAGTAGATCCTGAGGGTTGTAATCACAATGAAAACAAGCGTTTTTCTTTTTCTGTATCATCATTACGTTCGTTATTAATATTTACACATTAACTTTTATAGGTTATCATGCTGTACACCTTAGACTTACACAGTACCGTATGTCAATTATATCTCAATAAGATGGAATATAAGAATAAAAAGACATTATCCACAGAGTACAAAGGAAACCCACAGAATGGGAGGAAGTATTTGCAAATCATTTATCTGATTGGGGTGCAATATCGAGAATATAGAGAGAGTCCTCCTAAGATTCAAGAAGAAAAACAAACAAACAAGTGGCTGAAAATGAGCAGAAACTTGAAGAAATATTTCTCCAGAGATGATACATGAATATCCAAGAAGCACATGAAAAGAGGCTCACCACCACCAATCACTAGGGAAATGCAAATCAAAACCACAGTGAGACGCGTGTCACACCCAGCAGGACGGTGAGGATGTGTAGAGACGAGCCCACGCACTGCTGTCGGAAATGCGTGATGGCGCAGCCTCGGCGGGAAACGGTGCGGCAACCCCTCCAACAGTGAAAGAGTTACCATTCGACCCAGCAATTCCCCTTCTGGGGTTCTACCCAGACAGAGAGGATTTGAAGAGAGACTTGCACACCCACATTCATGGCAGTGTTATTCACAGGAGCAAAAAAGTGGAGGCCACCCAAAAGTCTACTGATGAATGAATGGATAAGCAAAATGTGATATATACAAAGTGGAATGTTATACAGCCTTAAAAATAAACTGAGTTCTGCAATATTCTACAACGCAGATGAGCCTTGAGGACATCACGCTAAGTGAAATAAGCCAGTTACAAGAAGACACATACTGCCCTGGCTGGTGTAGCTCAGTGGATTGAGCGCGGGCCGGCGAACCAGAGGATCGAGGTTCGATTCCCAGTCAGGGCACATGCCTGGATTGCAGGCCGGTTCCTTGCAGGCCAACTACCAGCAGGGGATGCATGAAAGGCAACCATATATTGATGTTTCTCTCCTTCCCCTCTAAATATAAATAAATAAATAAAATCTTTAAAAAAAAAAAGAAGACACATACTGTATGCTTTCACTTTTATGGGCTATCGAAAGTAGCCAAAGTCATAAAGACAGAAATCGTAGTGGGGGTCGCCAGTGCCAGGAGAGACGTTGGGGAGTCGTTGGCTGATGAGTAAAAGCGTCAGACTGACAGGACGAAAGGATTCACGGGGACGGATGGTGGTGACGGCTGTACCACAGTGTGAAGGGATTTAACATCACAGAACTGCACACCTCGAAGTGGTTCAGATAGGAAATTGGGTATTTTAACACGATAAAAAAGAAAGAAAAAATGAAGTGTTTTCCTTGGAAGCATTTCTAGGACCACGCTCCTGGCCCTGGTGCCCTTGTCAGCTGGCAGGAAGCCCCCAAACATTTATGGCCCATGTGGCTACTGTCCCCTGTGCAGGGACACTGTGGTGAAGGACAGGCCCCATGGGCTTCAGCAGCTCCCGCTCAGGCAGGAACTGAGGCCTCCAAGGGGCTGTGGCTCCGCAGAGCATCTCATCCCTTACTGATGCTGCAAAGCTTGGGGAACAGAGCAGGAGACTTAATTCCGCCTCCTCAGTGTCCCCACTTCTGCACAGCCTCGGTGGAGGCCAAGTTGTCACTAGTGTAAGTTTGTGACATAATCTTTCCTATAAATTGGTCAGGCAACTGCTCAGCTATCTGCCTGCTGAGCAGCCCGGTGGCAAGGCACAGACGAGAGTCAGACGCGGTAACTGTGCTCTTCCCTCAGCCTTTATTGAATGCAGGCTCACTCGTGGTAGAACATGAACACACACTTACGTCCTGCTCACACTCTAACAATCTGACAGAATCATAGCACACATAGCAGTCAATGCAGGATGATGAGTCTGAGTCCCAGAGTCTCCGTCTGCAGGTGCAGGAGACAGCACGGTGGGCAAGGGAGTGATCAGTGTCTTGAAAGGAACGTTCTCTACAGCCAGGTGGGTAGCGGGGCAGACGAAGTCCTCAGTCCAGCAGGGCAGAGCCTGAGGCAGCTGACGCCAAGGGAGATGAGCGTGGCGTGGAGCAGCACTCTGGCGTGTGGAGCTTGGCTGTCTCAGCCGTGGGCTGGAGCCTGCCCCAGTTATACCCTGAGAGTGGTGTACTCCACCCTCTGGGTCTTTCTGAGAAATGTCTTGGCACCCCTGATGCCAAGTGTGGAATGTGCCCAGGAGTCTATCCATGTGTGGTCCTGCTCTGCGGACGTGGCAGTTCTGATCACGTGAGCAGATATCTTGGGTGTGTCTCCTGCCAGATGTGTCTAGTGTGACTTAGGTCATTTTCCTCTTCAGCCAAAGTGTCCTGACTGACAGGCAGCCGTCTTGGTTGACAGGAGTGACTCCATTTTGTTGTATAGACTTTATGCTCTCCTTACCGGGCCAATACCATTCTATTGGCCCTGCTCGCCACACAAGTCCAACAAGGGCCCACCCACAGCTGATACCCAGACCCACTGCCATGCACACGCCCTTCTATAGCACTCCCCTGAGCCTGAGCCGGGGGCCACGGGTCCCCTCATGTGGATACCCCAGCACCACCCTAGGTCACACCTGCCTCTTGCCTTGGGCCCAGTCTGGGTGGTTTTTCCTGGTGGCAGAATCTTCATCTCCTGGAAGCCAATGCCCCCTCTCAAAAGTCCCTGGAGGCAGAAGTCTGGGGAGCAGGGAAGAACTACCCCTTAGGTCTGCTTCTCAGGGACCCACCCACTGGACTGTGGCTACAAAACCCCAGAAGTTTCTTGCTTACAAACCAACTGGGCAGATACAGCATGCTGAGTTGTGTTTACTGTGTGGTCATCAGGAAGCATTGTGTTTCACAGAAACATGTTTTTCTTATGTCTCAGTCAGAACTGCATCTCTCAGAGGGGCACCGGTTCCTGATACTGTGGGGGTCCCAGCCCTTTGCTGCCCCGGTGCCCCTCCTGCAGGGAGAGCGCCCTGCTGGAGTGGGTGTTGAATGTTCCTCCTCTCAGGCCCGCAGCGTTTTCTCTGTGGGCCTCTGCGCCTCTCGGAGCCCAGCTGTGCGCAGTGACCTCACACCGTCCAGTTGATCCCGCACCCGATGGCAAGTAGACAGACAAACCATGTCACCTCCAGGCTCTGAGACTGTCTGGGCCTCAGAACCCAGTTACTGCGGGACAGCCTGGTTTGGCTCGTGGGGCCCACAGCTCTGCACTGTGCTGTGGTTTCAGTCCCAGTGACGAAGCAGGGCTCCCTCCGAGGGTCCTTGGCAGGACTTCGTCCACCTGGGGAAGCCAGAGGCCAAGTGCGGCAAGACCAGGGGGTCAGGCTGACAGCTCCGCGTTGACAGGAAGGGATTCTGGTCAGGTCACTTCCTTCCTCTTGGGACTCAGTTCCCAAACCTGTAAAATAATACAATATTTATTTAACTTTTCTATTTTGACTTGTGGTAAAAAAAACAACCATGACTATTTACCATCTTAACCATTTTTAAGTGTATGGTTCAGCCTTTTTAAGTGTATTCACACTGTTGCAAAACCAAGCTCCAGAACTTTTCCCTATACAAAACTGAAACTCCGCACCCTTCGCCTGCAACTCCGCGTTCCCCCTCCCCCAGCCCGAGGCCATCACCATCCCACTTGCCCTGAGTTTGACTCCTCTCTGCACCCTGTACGAGTAGAACCATGCGGTATTCGTCTCTCTGAGACCGGCCTATTTCACCCCGCAAAACGTCCTCAGGGCCCTTCCATCTTGTGGCGTGAGTCAGAATCTCCTTCCTCCTAAAGCTGAGGAATATTACGTGGGAGTACAGGCCGTATTTTGTTTACTCGTTCGTCACCGATGGACACCTGGGTTGATTCCGCCTTTTGGCTCCTGTGAGGAATACTGCCAGGAACACAGGTGTTGAAATATCCCTTTGAGATCCCGCTTCTAGTTCGTTGGGACATTCACACCCAGAAGTGGGGTCATCGGATCATACGGTGCTTCCGCTTCTGAATCTTCGAGGAACCGCCAAGCTGTTTCCGCAGCGGCGGCAGCACCATCGCACATCCCGACAACGGCGCACAAGGCTTCGGGTTTCTCCACATCGGCCTCGACACTTTATTTTATCGTTGTTGTGACTGGCAGTCGTCGTAGTGAGTGTGAGGTGATACCGCACTGTGGTTTGACTGTGTTTCCCTGATGATCAGTCCAAAGTATCCAAAGTCACAAAGACAGACATCATAGTGGGGTGTGGATACACTTTGGATGCACTTGTTGGCTTGTCGTCTATCATCTCTGGGAATGTCCATTCAAGTCCTCTGTCCATTTAAAATTCTTTATTTATTGCTTTTGAGAGAGAAAGAGAGAGGAGCAGAGAGAGAGAAACATGATTTGTTGTTCCACTTATTTATGCATTCATTGCTGGATTCTCGCATGTGCCCCGACCCGGGTGAGAACTTGCAACCTGGGTGTTTCTGGGTGACATTGCAAACGAGCTACCCGGCCAGGGCTCTCTTTGTCCATTTGTTATGAGTCACTTGTTGTTTGTGTCATACTAGCTAATATTCATTCAACTATGCTTAGAACAAAACTAAAACAGTTGGCAACCTAACAATTTGATGTCATTTCAGACCCATAGTCTTTATTTTTTTAATATACTCTTTATTCTATTTTTCCATTACCATTTAGTCCCTGTATGCCCCCTTCCCCCCCTACAATCACCACCCTGTTGTCCATGCCCACGAGTCCTCTTTCTTTTTCTCTCAGTCTCTCCGCCCTGTCACCTGCCTTCCGACCCCAGCTGTCGTCTGTTCTCCATCCATGAGTCTGTCTCTGTTTTGTTTGTTAGTTCATTTGTTCATTAGATTCCACATATGACTGACATTATATAGTATTTGCCTTTCTCTGCCTGGCTTATTTCACTTAGCATAATGTTCTCCAGGTCTACCCTTACTGTTGCAAAGAGTAAAATTTCCTTCTTTTTTATGGCCAAGTGAAATTCCACTGTGTAAATGTTCCATACTTGTTTCATCCACTCATCTACTGATGGACACTTGGGCTGCTTCCCTGTCTTGGTGATTGTACATAATGCGGCAATGAATATAGGAGTGCATATGTTCTTTTGAAGTAGTGTTTTTGGTTCCTTTGCACATATTCCCAGAAGTGGGATTGCTGGGTCACAAGCCCTACCCTTTTAAAATTTTTTGAGGTATCTCCATACTGCTTTGCACAGGGGCTGCCCCAGTCCGCATGCCCACCAACGGGGCAAAAGAGCTTCCCTTTCTGCACATCCTCACCAGCACTCTTTGTTTGTTGATTTATTGATGATACCCATTCTGACAGGTGTGAGATGGTATCTCATTGTGGTTTTCATGTGCATTTCTCTGATGATTAGTGACGTTCATATGTCTGTTGTCCAGCTGCGTGTCCTCTTTGGAGAAGGGTCTGTTCAGGTCCTTTTCAATTGGGTTTTTTGTCTTTTTAGTGTTGAGTTTTGTAAGTACTTTATACATATTGGATATTTACCCCTTATCAGATGTATCAGCAAATGTGTTCTCCCGTTCTGTGGGTTGTCTTTTTATTTGGTCGATGATTTCCTTTGCTGTGTAGAACCTTTTTAGGTTGGTGAAGTCCCATTTGTTTAGTTTTTCTTTTCAAGCCCATGGTCTTTTAAATATGTGTTAGTCATCTGCTAGGAGGGAGGAGAGGAAGAAAGGACAGGGAGAAACTGATCTCCTGTTATGAAAATTATATATAGATGCAGCATTATTCTCAGTAGCCAAGACATGGAAACAGCCTACGTGTCCATCAGTATCCACACATACACAGATGTCTGCACAAACACACATGTACATGCATGTTTGCACACAGTGGAATATTCAGCCACAAGAAAGGACATCCTGCCACTTGGGACCACATGGATGGACCCCGAAGGCGCTACGCTAAGGGAGGAGAGTCAGACAGAGAGACAAATACTGTATCACATCACTCATCTAGAAGCTAAAAGAGCCAGTCTCACAGACACAGAGAGTAGAATGAGGGCCACCAGGGGCTGGGGCAGGGACTGGGGAAGAAGCTAAAGGCTCAGACTTGCAACTACAAGATGACGAATTTCTGCAGACGGATGCACAGCGCAGATGACAGGCAGCCGCGCGGTACCGTGTGCTTCAGAGTTGTGAGAGTGCAGACCTGAGACGTCCTCACCACAAAAATACATGACGATTATGTGACGTGGAAGAGTCACCCAATGATGATCACACTGCAATATATGTGAGTAAACATATCAGATGAACACACTGTGCACCTTAACCTTATACAACGTCATACATCCATTACAGCTCAGTTTTTTAATCATGTGTAGAGACAGTCTTGCTAATTCACTTTCACCGGCCACAGAAGTCAGCGTCAGAATAAAAGAGGTGTTTTTTTAAAAAAGTCTTTCCAACTTTCTGGGATTCTTGTTTTCTTGCCAGTTTTTGTCTCCGGTTTTCCAAACCAGATAACTTCTTGGGAGGCATTTTAAAGGGCGTAGAATTTTGGTAGCAAATTGAATCGTTTTCTCTCAGGAAATAGTACCAGGCCAAGTGTTCCCCATCCTCACAACCTCAGCCCAGTGACCCGGCGTCGCCGTGGGGGGGGGGGGTAGTGGGGTGGCGGGGGAGCTGTGCACAGGGCGGGAGAACACGAGAGAGGTGGGCGCTGGCAGCAACGCCTTCCGTGGCCTGTCGAGGGCGCCAGTCAGCCTGCACTTCAGTAGTTCTACGTGGAGACATCTGCAGAGATCGTGGCCTGTCAATACTTTGGATTCATTGAAGCGATTTTTTAATTAGGATATACTCACAACATATAAATAAATATAAAAATAATGGTACTATGTACCCCTCTCCAAGCATAAACAGATGTTAACATTTTTCTCGTCTTTGCTTCAGAGGTTTCATTTTAAGAAATATCACTTTTCAAATCCAATGGAAGCCCCCCGTGTGTTCCCCGCCCCACCCCCCTCAAGGGAACCTGGTATCTTGGAGTCGGTGCATGTCATTCCCACGAATGTGGTGTGCTTTATTAACTGCGTTTTTACCTGCAAACAATTCAAACCATTGCTTTGTGTGTTTGTAAGTTTTGCATAAATAATAGCTACCATATTTTGCTCTGTTAATGTGCAGTCTTGGGGGCAAATTTTTAGGGAAAAATAAGGATGTGCATTACACATGAGTATAATGATTACATACCATGGGTATAACAATCCCTGTATAATGCACACAAACATGGTGCGCAGTATACATGGCAAAATACGGTATGTGGCCTTTTCTCATTCTTTTGGCTGCTCAGCATCTGAGGCTCCTTTCCAGGGGGAGCAAGAGTCCCCTCTACAATAAAAGCTAGAGTCAAAGGCCAACTGCCCACCATCCCAGCCCTTCTCCAAGGTGGGGACACACATATGACGGAGGCTCCCCCATGAGACCCTGACCCCTGGCAGAGTTGGTCACCAGAGTCCCCAGAGGCCTGCGGCTGGGCAGCAGGGCCGTGTACTCCTGGATCTCCGCTCCCCTCGAGACAGCGAACGACCCACTACCATCCCAATCCTTTCTCTGCGTCAGTCAGTCTGTTGCTTAAGGATACTTTTGTAACTTACTGTGTTCATTCAACATGTGTTTAGATTCAGATGGGTATACGTAGTTGACAAGGACAGGAATATGTCGCTCCAAAGAGGCCACTTTGGTACATTGATGATCTTAAATTGTAGGTGCTTGGGAAACAGCTGGTGCAAGGAGGACACTCTGACGTGCCCGCGTCTCCCTGAACACAGGAGACAAATCTCCCTCGAGAAGGAACCCGCCAGGGACCAGGAGGGTCTCACCACCATCAAATAAAATGCAATGAGCATTTTCCTCCCTCTCAAAAATCAACTAGGAGAAACATGGAGAATGAGGCACAAGGAACCCAGGAGCCCCCTGACATCCTGAGGGACAGCCGTGGTGGGACAGCCCATGGTGGCAGTAGAGGCAGCAGCAGCAGCAGCAGCAGGCGAAGGGGTTGAGGCTGACTCAGAGCGAGCCTGTCACTGAGATGAGAACGTCAGTAACAGCAACACGACAGCAGTGGCGTAGGCTCACACAGCACTCACAGCGATGCTGAGGCTCAGGAAAGTGAAGTGACTGCCCCAGGTCAGCCGGGTGGTAGGTGGCAGAGGCGGAATTCACACCAAGGCCGTCTGGCTGCAGAGTCTGTGCTCCTCATGTCTGTGCCCTGTGCAGCCTCCCATTTTCCTCTCTCTCTCTCTCTCTCACACACACACACACACACACACACACTCACACACTCACACACTCACACACTCAACAGTGAGAAGCAGCAAAATGCATGCCTTTAGGGTGAGGAGCACATCCTCAGGTACAAAAACAAAATCTCTCCTTTGCAGCAACTGGAACAGATCCCAGGCTGGTGGCAAGACCATCCCTGGATCTGCGCTGGTTCAGGGAGGAGGGCTGAGTGAGGAATCGTGAGGGCAGCCATCCGGGATGGCTTGTCTGTGAGCTAAGGATGGTTGCAGATTCTTTGCCACTCCTTCCACCAAGAGTCCACTTCCCTCCCTTCGAGCTGCTGGCTCGCTGACGTGGATTGATCAACAGAAATTGTCAGTAGTGACGCTGTGAGGTTTTCAAGGCTGGGCTTCAACAGAATCGCCACGGCCCTGGCTGGCCTGGCTCAGCTGGTGAGGCATCGTCCAGAAAGACTGATGGTGCGATTCCCGGTCAGGGCACATGGCCAAGGTGCAGGTTCAATCCCCCAACCCCCACTGGGGTGAGTGCAGCAGACAGCGATTAGAGTTTCTCTCTCATATGAAGTATATTTCCTTCTTTCCCCTCTTTCTTGAATGAGAATAAAATAAAACTTTAGAAAAAATGAAAGAACTGCCACTTCCACCTCCTCTGCTTCAAACACTCCTTCCTGGAGCCCAGCTGCCTCCCTGTCAGGAAGCCCAAACTGCCACAAGGAAAGGCCACTGTTCAGGAGAACTGGAGCCCCAGCCAGCAGCCAGCACCTGTGTGTGAGTGGGCCCTCTGGGAAGTGACAGCGCCCCCTAGCTTCTGAA
>NW_028079347.1:0-871 GCF_014824575.4 Sturnira hondurensis | reverse complement strand
CCAAGATGTAACTTGGGGCTGGTCCCCCCTCCACCCCGAGTTACAGCTCCTGCGTGAGAGTTTGGACTTGATTGGCTCCACGCCATGGGGCCACACCTGCCCAGACTCACAATGGCAGCCCAGTAAACTTGTAATAGTACAGAGATACTGGCAGGGATAACTGATTGTAGGAGGAGTCGGAACTGGGGCTGCAAAGGAGGACTGGTGCGGGGATTTAAATGCAGATGTGGCAGCCGTTGGAAGAAGAGAGCCATGTGGTTCTGGGCAGAGTTAGGACCCCCTCTTGCCCAGGTGGGAGAGAGAGCCACGCAATTCTGGCCGAATGGGGACCCCTGCAGCCAGGCAAAGAAGAAAGACGTGCTTTTGGTGGAGTGCGGACCCCTGTAGCTTTGGTAGAAGAGGCCCACACGGCTTTGGGATGCTCCCTTTGGTCGCAAGGCCTAGAAAGCAGGAGAGACTTTGACTGGAAAAATGAGTATAAAGCACTCTTGCCAGTGGACCATGAGAAGGTGCCGCATGACTTTGGATTAACTGGAGATCCCGCTTGGATAGCGACACAGCTAATAGTACCAGTGACCTGGAAAAACGGACCTGTGCTCATTTCCTGATTTACAGTACCCGGAGTTAGGACAGGGAGAGAAGGGAGCACTGTGTGTGTGTGTGTGTGTAGGTGTATACCCTAAAGGACTTTGATATATTAATGGGGACATTGGGACACTATTTTAAGTCTGTATAGCTTTAAATAAATCTTTCCTTTCCTTTTCACAAATCTCTGGCATTGAGAGATGTCTTTCCTTTGGTGGCGGACAGACGAGCCCAGTAGGTATTAGTATACCGTCCATGGGAGGGGCACCTGTTGTTCTGTAGCAGT
>NW_028079346.1:0-1151 GCF_014824575.4 Sturnira hondurensis | reverse complement strand
CAGCAGGATCCGAGCCCTAGGTCTTCACCAGAGTAGGGCCACTCAGTCGCTGAGTTGTGACACTGTATGTGGGGGCGGGGTCAAAGAGGAGCAATGGAGTCCCGTCTGCCGTCTCCTGCCACGGCCCCCACAGGTGCGGCAGCTGCCATCGTCACCAGGGCCTGCAAGTTTCATCCCACTGCACATGAGTGTGCCACCACGGTCAGCCCTCGCCCCTGGGGCCTGCGTGGTCTGTCTCACTGTGCGCGAATGTGCGACCGCGGTCAGTCTGCCCCACACTCTGACTCGTTCCGGGCCACTTGCATGCCTAGGTTGGGGATATCTGTCCTTCCTGACCCAGCTCCACTGCTCTCTCTGCCCCTCTTACCATCCCCGTGGAATGGTTAGTTGTAGTCGGACTTCCCTATAATTCAATTTTCTGTTTTTTGGCTGTGTCTTTGTTCTCCAAACCTTTGTTATATTCAAACTTGGTTGTGGGGGAAGGCACAGTGTTTTCACCTATGCCTCCATCGTGGCGGAAGTCGACCAATAATAATTTTTAAAAACTTGAATGTAACACAGAGATGACCTCACCTAGAAAGACATACCATGACCTAGAATCCATTGGGGGCACTGTCCAAGTGATAAGTACGGCAGCGAAGGGAGACTTGGAGTCCATTGCTATAAAAATCATCAGTGTGCTTTTGTCATTCTTTGAGCAGTAGAAGTTTAGTGGAATTAGGACCACATTCAGGAACACTCAGTTGGGACCTTACCAAAAAGAAATCTTTGGATTTCAGAGGCCCCCAAAGCCCTCATGAGTTTCAGGACTCAGCAAGTGTTGGCTGTGTCATGAATCCAGCAGATCTAGGGAAGGGGCTTCCTGGTGACTTCACAGAGCCCAGGCTATGGGGTTTACTACACGGTCACTGGGGTTTAGTAAGGTCAGTCCTCTGTGTCCAGAGAATTAAAGAACACAGTGTCTCTTAGGGAGTTTCTGGAAGTCAGGACACAACAGTTCAAAGGTGGGTAATGGGTGACATTAGTTTGCCAGATTACTTGTGCCTGTAAGCCTCTAGGATAAATTCCAAAAAGGGCAATGCCTTACCTAAGACCTGGCAATCTGGACATTATCTAATAATTTGTTTGGCTTGACAACATGGGAGTTTGAA
>NW_028079345.1:0-2458 GCF_014824575.4 Sturnira hondurensis | reverse complement strand
TCTCTCTGGGTGTTCACACTTAGTTTCTGAGCACTGAACACACGGATAAAGTGTAAGTGCAGTCTCTCCCTGCACTGGCCCCATCCGAGTGTGCACTGGCCCCATCCGAGTGTGCACTGGTCCCATCCAAGTGTGCACTGGCCTCATCTGAGTGTGCACGGGCCACCCATGAGGACGGCTTGGGTGGGGCGGGCACTGCGGACAGTCCTGTCCCAAGTGTGGCGTCCCTTCTTCCCACACACTGGCGTGATGTTTTTCCAAGCCTCCGCTGTGGCACTAATCGCCCTGTGGTGTCCAGATGTCTGTCTGTCTGTCTCCCCTCTGGTTAGAAAGAAACCAGAGGAACAAACGGGACCCGAGTCCCCGGGGACGGACAGCAGAGCTGGTTGGGGAAAACCAGAGACACGGCTCTGGCAGGTGGAGTCCAGAAAGCACGGGGGGGCTGGAAGCCCCCGCACTCCAGAGGGGGGCCTCGAAATGACGGGGCTTGTCAGGTGGGTTTTCAAGCCCAGGCACATGGACTTCATGAATTTTATTAGAGATTTACAATGGAAAATCAAAATTTAAATATCTTATTTTGGGGGTGTATTATCTTCTTGAGCCACCATAACAAATTACTGCAAATTGGGGTCTTAACAGAATCTGACACGAAGGTGCTGGTCGGGCCCACTCTGCCCAAGGGTACCGGGGGACGGTCCTTCCTGCCTCTTCCAGCTCTTGGGGCTCCGCATGTCCTTGGCTTGTGGTGGCATCACTCCAACCTCTGCCTCTGTCATCACACGGCTGTCTCCTCTTCTGTCCCCTATAAAGACTCTTGTCATAGGGCACACCAGGGTACTCTCATCTCAGGACCCTTAATGCAGTTACACCTGCAAAGAAACTTTTTCCAAGGTCATGTTCCCAGGTGCAGGGATGTGGATGGGGACACATATTTGGGGGAGAGCACCATTCAACCCACTATGGGGGAGCGTTATGTAGTTCATGTAAGAAATTAAAAGACTGTTTAGTTCCATCAAAATATTGGGAAAGCCCAGACCAGGAGGCACCCATTCAGGAGGAGTGACCACAGGAGCATGGCCAGTGGCAGCCGCAGAATCTCAGGAGGGGCAAGGGCTGTGTCTGTCTGTCACCAGGGGCACCAACAGCCACAGGCCACAGGAAAGGAACCCCTGACCGGGAAGAACCTGGGCCACACGGATGTACCCATGTCCTTCTGGCTCAGTTTGGACATCTGCTGGAGGGAGGCCTCACCCCAGGTGTCCAGCCTGCCGCATCCCCCTGTGGCTTCTCTGTCAGCCCTCGGACCCAGGGTGACGAACAAGCAGGTGCTGTCATGGGCACGGGCAGGACAGTCTGACAAAATGCATTCCATTCCACACCTGACCTTCCTGCTATTCTGCAAACCCACAGGTCTGGGCTGCATCACAATATCCAAAGCCCAGGAAGGAACATCTGGAGTCTCATCCAACTCGTGTGTACTTGACCTTATGGTTTGAGAGTCCATATCGATCTTAATTGCACTGTTAAAATATAGCAAATATCTTTATACAAATTAAGTGATAATAGGAATTTGCAGAGGTTTTATTTTTTGTGAATTAATCTTAAAATAAGCTGATTATACAAATCTTTAACCAAGCAGCGACTAATCCGGAATACAAACATGACTTTGACAAGATACACTCGAACAAACATTTTTGTGGCAAATATTAGCAGAAACGAGGCGATAATTGGGAGGTGGCATTCAGCGCGTGACAACTGTGGAAGGACAGGGAGGCGGTGCGCCCAGCGCCCGCGGCCACGATCTGGAATGAGGTCCCCTGTGGGGTCACCGTCGTCTGTTAGTGACTTTGCATGAAGTAACCTTTGGGCCCCCGGGGCCTGTGTTGAGGAGGAGCCACAAACAAAACAGCAGAGTCTGTGTTAGACATGTCCCTGTTAGACCGAGTTTTCGTTTGAGAGGAAATGCATTTATTCCGCAGTTGCTCGGTCTCCGCTCTCCTGAGCAGGCCCTGTATTGTACCCCCACATTCTCACGAGCCAAGCTCCTTCACTGCTTTGCTTTGGCCGATGGAGAGCTCAGCACGGATGCAGAGTTCAAGTTCATAACGTCGCTGTCCATGTGGTAGGCATTTCCTTTCAATTTCATGGGTGATTCTGGACAAATAGAATCTTTATAATGCAAATGTAAAGTGGGAAGCACTACAATAACTTCTAGAGCCACGAACCCCCATTACGCCGGAGCCCCCCCCCCCCCCGCCGCTGCGTCTCTCCTCTGCCCCATGTCCCTCAAGCACAGAAGTGGTCTCCACCCGAACGTCCCATCTGTTACTACCTCGCCACCTCCGAAACGATCCTATCGCATGTGTGAGCATGTTTACACAATGCACTGTTGAACTGCGCTTGTTTCTGAGCCTTAGGAAGTCATATTACACTCCACATGTGCGTCTGGAATTTTTTT
>NW_028079344.1:5838683-5931205 GCF_014824575.4 Sturnira hondurensis | reverse complement strand
TGCCCATTGGTAAATGACTGGATCAAAAAGCTATGGTACATTTACACAATGAAATTTTATGCTGCAGAAAGGAAGAAGGAGCTTCTACCCTTTGCAACATCATGGATAGAACTGGAAAGCATTATGCTGAGCGAAATAAGCCAGGCAGTGAAAGACAAATACCTATGATATCACCTTTAATAGGAATCTAAACAACGAAACAAACAAGCAAGCAAAATATGACCATACACTGAAATACGGAACATGCTGACAGGGACCAGAGTGGAGAGGGGAGAGAATCACAGGGGAAAAGGGGAAGGACTCACATGAACAAGTATAAAGGACACATCGACAATAACTAAGGTGGGGGGCGGAAATGGGAGGGAGGTGGGGAGCACTGGGTGGGGCAAGGCAGGGAATATAAGACAGAAAACTGTACTTGAACAAGAATTAAATTTAAAAAAAGAATAGTATAGGAAATGGAGAAGCCAAAGAACTTATATGTACAACCCATGGACATGAACTAAGTGAGGAGAATGCTGGTGGGAGGGCTAGTGCAGGGTAAAAGAGAATAAAGGGGAGAAAAATGGGACAAGTGTAACAGCATAATCAATAAAATATATTAAAAAATAAAATAAAATATAGGAGTCTCATATGGCTCATATCAAAAGAAAAAAACAAGTTGTGTGTATGTATGTCTCTCTATATATGCACACATAATATCTATATGTACACACATACATATATACACATATACGTATACTGATATACATGGTGAAATATTATTCAGCTGTAAAAAATGAAATCCTCTCATTTGTAATAACATGATGGTCCTTAAGGGCACTATGCTAAGTGAAATAAATCAAACAGAAAATGAATACAGTATGATCTCACTAATATGTAGAATCTAAAAAAACAAGACAAAAGAGATTAGATGGTGGTCACCAGAGGCAGGGCATGGGGAGAGAATTGGAGGAAGGTGGAAAGGCATAAACTTCCAGTTACAAGACAAGTAATTACTAGGGATATAATGTAGAACAGGGCACAGTTAACATTGCTATACGGTATGCAGGCAAGTTGTTAGGAGAGTAAATCCTAAGAGTTGTCATCACAAAATTTTTTTTCCTTTTTTTCTTTATATTGTACCCATATGAGATGACGAATGCTAACTACACCTATTGCAGTAATCATTTCATAATATATCTAAGTGGTACCATATTGTTTACTACTTAAAATTATACAATAATGTATATCAGTTATATCTCAATAAAATGAGGGGTGGGATAGACACCTAGTCCTGAACTTTTCTTTGTTAGACAGTTTTCTATAACTGATTCAATGTCTTTGTTATTCAGACTTTCTGTTTCTTCTTGGGACTATTATGGTAGTCAACACTTTCAGCAATCTGTCCATTTAATCTAGGTTATTTAACTTTTGGGTATAAAATTATTTGTATTTTGTTAGAATCTAGCTTATTTCTCTAAAGTCAGTAGTAATGTCCCCACTTTCAATAGCTGGCATTTTAGTTATTCGTGTCTTCTCTCTTATTTCTTCACAGTCTAGCAAAAAGTTTGTCAAGTTTATTGATCCTCAAAGAACCAAATTTTGTTCTCATTGATTTTTCCCTATTGTTTTTCTATTCTCTATATCATTAAAATCAGGTTATTGATTTGAAATCTTGTTTTTAATGTACAGCCTCAACTTTCCCTTTGGCAGCATCCCTTACATTTTGGTATGTTGTGTTTTTCATTTTCATTCATCTCAAATTATTTTCTAAATTCCATTTAATTTCTTTTTTGACTCATTGGTTGTTTGAGTCTACATTCATTTTTACTGTATTAAGAGAAAAACTTCTAATGTCCCAAACCCCTTAGGATTAATGACTTCTTCCACCTTTTGCATTGAAATTCCTCTTATTAGGGTCCATTATTATTACTGGTCAGCCAGAAAGCATGGCACCTTTGTTATTTTTCAGAGAAACCATAAAACGTTATGTCAATAAACAATTATCCAAGGTAAAATCTGACTTTCATACAGATATCAAAATGAACATGTGTTCAAAGATTTTATTATTAATAAGGGAATAAGTACAATGTTACAAGTCCAAAGAAGTCAGAGAAGCATAAATGTATATGGATTAAAGGAATTATCTAATTAAAGATTAAAATGAATTTACAAATAGATAGTAAAGTCACTTTTTTTCATAACGGAGGTGGGGAATGTTAACCAAAAATCTTCCATGGCTTAAGTTAAAAGGAAGGGACCACTGGGCCATGGCTAGCGAGAAAAAAAGACCATGTCCTAGAGCATGAAGTCTCAACCACCAGCAGCAGCACCAGACAGACAAGGCAACACGTCTGCTGTCCTGGGGTTGACGGGCTCGTCTAACACATCAAGTGGAGGAAAGACAGCTGTGAGTTGCTATGAAAGGATTTACACTGGCTGTAGATAAAGGGGGTGGGAAAAGTGGAAGTGGGACTAATTCTGGGATAGGCTCAGAGGCCATAAGGAAGAAGAGTTTGTTCCTGTGGACTGGTTGTGAGTAACAGTCTGGAAAGTTCCTGTGTAAACAGGAAGTGGAGGCTCCTGGGGTCCCATAGTACCTGGCTATTCCCTCTATTAGACAAACAGGGAATAGCCACCTGGAAGTTAATTCAAAATGCCGACACACACTCAGGAATGTGAGCAGTCTTGTTAGCTGACCCTCGGTTATAAGTAGGCTGTTCGGTCTCTTTCTTTTACTCTCCAGCCTGCTGTAATTTAATTTAGAACATTTTGGAATTTTTCTCCTGTCACTACAACCATACTGATAGATCCTCCCCCCATATCTATAGACAGTAATTATTTTGCATAGCTACCAGTTACCTACAACTTACAAAGGTATAAAACAGACCAAAGCCAAGAAAAGACTAAAACCAATACCTTGGAAGGGTGTTCCCTACATGACGCATAGTTTTTTTTTAATGTAGGCACCCAGTAATTTTTTCTGCCTATTACAGATTTCCTCACAACATTGTTATCAAATGGACCTGCAGCAGCGGGTGGGGGCTGGGTGGTATAATATACTGTTACTGAATGGACCCCCCTTCTCCCCTGGTGCCCCTATACTAGGTTCACCTTGCTGGCCACCAGGGAACTATAGCTCTCAATGTCAGAGATTGATGAAAAGAAAATAAATTATTTATTCAAAAGTTATACAGACTTAGAGTACTGACTTAATGACTTCATTAAAATCCCGAAGTCTCTTAAAACACCTGCAAACACACGAAGTCCTCCCTTCCCGCCTTTCCCCAGTCTATGGTACTGTACCTCAGGAAAAAATATATAATTTCGTGGCTCAGGTAGCCCCCAGTTCTCCTAGTAATCTGTGCTAAGCTGGTAGGCCTCTGGCGGTTCCCAGCACCATCAGCTGTGTTACCAGGATCTCCAGTTCTCAATCCAACCCGAGTGGCACCTTCTCATGGCTCACCGGTAAGAGTCCTTTCACCCCTTTCCTTCCCGCAGTGTCTCTCCTGCATTCTTTCAAACGGCTAAGAGAGAGCTCTGCATCGCTACTACATCTTGGTTTCTGGCTTCCTAAGGTATGTGGCAAAGGGAGCCCCAAAGCTGCGTGGTTCCCCCTTGCATGGCTGCCACACCTGGGTTTAAATCCCAGCACCAATCTTCTGTATCCCTTTTTCCAACTCCTCCCACAATTAGCTACACCTGCCAGCATTCCCATATTTCTCCAGCTTTTCTGGGCTGCCATAGTAAGTCTGGGAAGGTGTGGCCCTGTGGCATGGAGCCAATCATCTCCAAACTCTCATGCAAACACCAGGGGGAGTTGCCTCCCAGTTACATCCTGGGTAGAAGTTACTCCCGGCTCCCTGGCTCAAAGCATGGCCACAACTATTTAACATATCCATGAAACCAGCCGAATATTATAAATATGTTAAATGAGCATTCTAGAGGCTATTTGCAAAACTGTTGCTATGCAGAACAACTCTCAATGGCCCTGCTCCCTGTGTCCCATCTCCCAGTTCAGATTTGTGGTGGTGAGGGCATCCTATATTTTTAGTATTTCCTGGACACCCCGAGTTCTGGACCCCATTACAAATCCATCTTTGGGGAGTGCAGTTCTGGCTCCACCCTGTTACAACATGACAAAGTAAGTGAAAGCTAAAGGAGTAGATGAGAAAAGGAATCAGTATAACAGGATGCAGCCAAAAGGGGGGCCACAGGTATGAGTTGGGGGAAGGGACAAATGGAGCAGGGCCATTGAGAGCTGTTTTGCATAGCAACAGCTTTGCAGCTAACCTCTGGCCTGGTCATTTAACATATCTATAACCTTTAACTTGTTTCATAGATACATTCAATAGCTGTGAGCATGCTTTGAGCCAGGGGGATGGAAGGGACTTCCACCCAAGACGTAACTGGGAGGCAACTCCTAGCCCCCGTTACAACACCTGCGTGAGAGCTTGGAGATGACTGGCTCCATGCCATGGGGCCACATCTGCCCAGACTCACTATGGCAGCCCAAAAAGGCTGGAAAATACAGGAGTGCTGCCGTAAGTGGAGCCGATTGTGGGAGGGGTCAGGAATGGGACTGCAGAGGAAGATTAGTGCTGGGATTTAAACCCAGGTGTGGCAGCCATGACAAGAATCATCATGCGGCTTTAGGAGAGAACCATGCAGCTTTGGCCAGAGTGGGGACCCCTGCAGCGTTGACAGGAGAGAACCACAGGCTTTGGCAAAGTGGGGACCCCCACAGCTTTGGCAAGAGTGAGGTCCACATGGCTTTGGGGTGCTCCCTTTTGCCGTGTGGCTTAGGAAGCAGGAGAGACTTTGCCTGGAAGAAAAAGGGTGAAAGGACTCTTACTGCTGGGCCATGAGAAGGTGCCACATGGCTTTGGATTAACTGGAGATCCTGGTAGCGACACAGCTGATGGTGCGGGGAGCCTGAATCATGAACTTCTGTTCTTTTCCTGAGGTACGGTACCCCAGACTGGGCAGAGGGAGAAGGAAGGACTGTGTGCGTCTGTGGGTATTCTGAAGAACTTCGATATTTTAATGAAGACACTGGGTCACTAATTTAAGTCTGTGTAGCTTTAAATAATCATTTCCTTTTCTTTTCACAAATCTCTGGCATTGAGAGACATCTTTCCTCTGGTGGCAGGCATAACGAACCTAGTGAGGGGTCCTTTCAGTAATAGTATATCATACCCCCTCTTGGCTCTTTCTGTAACATCAGCAGAAGCAACTCCACCATTAAACAAAAACAAGAATTAAAATGGGAAAAGATTAATGGGCTTCAGGTTACCATCAGGCCCCACAGCGTCAGTGCAGTTAGGAAGTGACCAGGTGGGAGGAGGAAGAAGCACCCACAGTGAGGTGAGTCCGCTGTCCCACAGGCACAGCCACACCATGCCACCAGGGTCCAAGGTGATGGAACCTGTGGGCTAACATCCAGATCTCTCTGCAAAATGAGATCAAGGCCCGAAAGGAAGGGGCCCAGCTTTTTGTGAAGATGGTGCCCAAAGCAAAGAAGAAGGCCCCAGCACCACCACCCCTGCCAAAGCTAAAACAAAGGTTTGAAGGCAAAGAAAGCAGTGCTAAAAGGCATCCAGAGCCACACACACACACACACACTCACACACACACACGCTTCATATGTCACCCACCCTCCTGAAAACACTGTGGCTTTGAGTATTTTCAGAAGAGTGCCCCCAAGAGAAACAAGCTTGATCACAATGCCATCATCAGGTTCTCCCTGACTACTGAGTCAGCCACGAAGAAGACAGAGGACAACAATACACTTGTGTTCATTCGGGATGTCAAGCCAACAAGCACCAGATCAAGGAGGCTGTGAAGAAGCTCTGTGACACTGACATAGCCAGCACCCTGATCTGCCCTGAGGGAGTGAAGGCACATTTTCGACCGGCCCCCAACTATGATGTTTTGGACATTGCCAACAAAATTGGGATCATCTAAATGAGTCCAGTTGGCTAATGCTAAATATAAAAATTTTACACTGTGGAAAAAAAAAGGTGGGGTGGGGGCAAAAGCATCAAACACAGAACAAATAAACCAATCTGGGCTGCAATGTGGCAAAACTTGGCACTGGTCACTGCTTCCCAGAGGGGGATGTGGTGGAGTCAGCATGTCAGGGATGACTAACGCAACCTGTTTTGCATGTAGACTGGAAAGGGAGGTTTCCTGGAGCCCAGCAACAGTCGAAACCCAGGCCTTTTCCCAAACCCACCCAGGGTCCAGTTTGGCATCACTGGGGGCTCAGAAAAGGACCAGCTAAGGCACTGCCTTCCTAACCATCAGCCCTACTGTGAACCAGCCTTTCTAGAAACCTAGGAAAAAAAACAGTAATTTTCAAATAGGCACTTTTCAGGTAGGCACATATGAAGTCAGGTCTTATCATGACTTGAAGCAATACTTTCACTTCCAAGTGAATTGAGATATACAATATAATTCAGATATTATATCTATCCTGTTTATTTTTTGTAACAAACATATTGCTTTATAGCTTTCGAGCACATGAAAGTTATTTGTACATCTGTTAATCATTCTCCTCATATGCTAGTAATGCCTGTACAAGGAAAGTCACCACACAGAACTTAAAAAAACACACACACAAAATTCAAGGAAAAGAAATTATTTCAAGCAAAACTATTTCCACCAAAAGTAGGTCGAAAGGCTGGATTATTAAAGCTTTGTCCCTGGACTTCATTTTACTCTGTAAGCATTGCAGACTGGTTACAATGATTTTGTAATGGGCATTTTTTCCACCCACTGTTTTTTAAGTGTACAATTTAATAGCTTTTACTTTGGGTTCAGAGCTGTGAAACCATCACCACAATCAAGAAAATTTTCATTACCCTAAAGAGAAACCCCTCACTCCTTAGCTGTCAGCTTCAAACAGCTGCCCTTTTCCGCAGCCCTGGGTCCATCCACGTTTATGAATAAAAACATATCTTTTATTAGCAGACAAAAAGCTATTAAGAAAACATTGAGTATGTCCTTAGCATATACACTTGCACAGCTAAGGGTTGGCCCCACACTCCTTTCCAGCTGCTTTAACAGGACTTGGCTGTTTCTCTGCCGCATTAGCATTTCTTTACTCTTCCTGCCCAGACAAATGGGATGTTGTTCACGACAGGAACTTCCCAGAAGGCCCATCAGCCCTTCAGTGGGAAGCATCAACAGACAGTTTATGCCCTAGGATTCTCTAAAACCCACAAAAACCTCTCCTTTCTGTTTCCACCAACCCTGCAACATGATGTCATAAATCTTACCCAACCCCAACCTAATTCCTGCTCTGAAATCCCTCCTTAAATCAAACTTGCAATTTTCAATCATCAGACCTTGCCTCCCTTTACCAAGACTCTGCCAACACTTTGGCTTTGCCAAGTAGTAAGTAATGTCTTATCCACAGCATGTTGGTGAGGTCTGAGGACAACTTTGGATAGGAGAAAGGGCAGTGAGTCTGAGTCCCCACCAACCATAGTCCTGGAAGCCACTGACTTACTTTCCCTGTCTGCTCCAGGGTCCCCTGTATCCTCAAGAAACTTGTGGGCACCGAATGAAGAGAGGTTAGGTTCATAAAAGACAAAGGAGCCTTGTGGAAACTGAAGATAGAATTTCCAAATGTAATACCCCCAAAATGGCTGTCTCAGGGTTCGTGTAGAAAGTAACCACACCTGAGGGAGCTAATAGGCCCCTGTCACTTTCCAAGGCTGGAGAAGCTGTAGGGACCACCAATACGCAGTGAAGCCAATGGTAACTTAAATAAAGCACACATGGGTGCTGTAGGGAACCCAGATTGGAGGCAGCAAAGCACTCTGTACAACTGCCTGTGTGCATGAGTGTGAGCCAGGCTAGGGAAGGTGTGCTGGCACTTGCACACGTGCACAATAGTGGTGGAAGGAAGAAATGCAACTTCCTAGGTGGCCTGCCCTAGGGGTGTGAATCCCTGCTGGGCGCCACTCCCAGTAAAGCTTAATCAATTCTGACCCCACTAGTCCTTGCCTTGCCTCTTTCCCACTTATGGCTGGCACCCCGTTCTGGACCTCGTTTGCCACAACCCAGGGTTGCCAGTGACTACCTGCTCAACTTCAAGCACAAAATGCCCCAGCAGGAGTAACCCCTTCCTCAAAGCAGTACCTGCCAGGGGCTTGCCTAAGTTCAGCATTTTGCAGTACAGGCCAGGAGGAGCACAACTGCACCGCAGTGAGGGCTGCCGCTCACTACCGCCTCAAAGCCTCCTCAAGGCCACGCACTGCCACTGCAGCCCCCTGTGAGGTAGCTTGCATATGTCATGTCTAAGGAGACCTGGTTTGTTGTTTACCCTCCTCATTCTAGCCACTGGTAAGACGAGGCCAAAAGATGAGTGATGACAGTGAGTTACCACAGGGTGGATAAACATTAGCCCATCAATAGAATTTTAAAATTTGCATTTGGAGAAGTAAAAAGACTTTTACTGTAAAGTGATGTATTACTAGTGCAATAATGCAAATTAAATCAAGCTTCCGAGAAACTCAACTTGTTTTTCTAGAAATGTTAGAAGAGTAGAAGACTTCTACAGTTCTTCCTTGAAAGAAAGAACAAATTAACTTTTACTGAGAACTTATCACATTACAGGCATAGTCAATGTTCTCATGTTACTTGTGCTATCTAACTATAGCAATACCTTTGTGAGATAGATATCATTATTAACAGTTTAAGTCTAAGGCTCCGCAATCCAACTTAAGGACACAGGAATAGCAAGTGACAGGGCCAGGATTCAGGGCCATTCATTTGGTCTAACTGGAATCCTCACACTCTTTCCATGACCCAATCTTGCTTCTCTCTTCTTAGAGTTCAGAGCCTAAGAGAAGAGTCAATTCAAAGTATGGTCAAGGCATTGCTGGCCTGGCAGTGTCCTCATTGGAACATAAACAGTGCTTATGAGAGAAGCTATTGTGGATCTAGGATATCCATTCTCCCCTCCATCCATTAGAAAAAGAACCCCAAGTTTAGCTGGTAAACGTGGCCACGGGACTAAGTTCTGGCAAACAGGAAAGAAGCATAGGCAATGTGTTGGCCACATAAGCCACCAAACCAGCCCTGAACCAGCCACCAGGACTGATAAAGGAGAAAGAAATTAGTTCTCTCCTACTTATATCACTGTACTTTGAGATTTCTTGTTTTAATAGCTAAGCCTGTATTCTAATAAATGCATATCTAAGAAACTTAAAATCCTGTGTACTCCTCTCTAAATAGGCTAAGAATTATCATTCTAGCTTCATCATCCTATTTACCTGCTTAGCACACCACTCCAGAAGGTATATACAGGTATATTCCTCCTGGGCTCCATGTCTGAATTCTCACAAATTCTAGGTCCAACTTTACAAGATTACTTGTATTGTATGACACTATACCAGGCATCACAATCCATTTCTTTAAACCCATATTTTTCCCAATGTCCTTATTTGGGAAATGTCACACACCCGCATTTAGGTATTGGGCAGGCAGCTGTCGGCCACCATGGTTTCCCAGTGGCCCAGGCTGGCATTACCTCATCTGAACTGAAGCTATGCTCACTGTCCTGTCAGGTTGCACTTGGCCTTTAGCAGCTGCATCTAGTTTCACACACAAATGGCCAGTGGGGTTGCCACAGCAGCAAGCGTCATTTAAATGCTGGCAGGCTGGCTGCCCGCCAGGACCAAGTTGTTGGTAATCCTGTCTCGTTAGTTCGTGTTAAGGCAAACAAAACACTTTTTATGACCATTCAGCAACAAGAGCTTTCTTTAAAATAAAGCAGAAGGGGGCGGGGTGTCTGTTGGAACCTTTGACCTATTTAGAGCCCCCAGCTTAGCTGCCTTATGGAATGCAGTATTTTAGCCCCTCCACATATAACCTACCATCATTACCTGGGATTATATAACAGCTACAGGAAAATTTGTTCTAGCCTGCCATTTCTGTCTTCACTATAACTTGTTACCAATCCAAGATTGATTAGCTGTGACATCTGCTGCTATCCATGACCAGAATAATAAGCACAAGCAGTTCACGTTGGCCATGACATCCTTAGTGAAGAGCTGCAGTAGAAGATCACATACATCCACTCATTAGTAGTAGCACATAATTAACAGCATTATTTATCTACCCAACAACAAACAGTATAATGAAAACACTGTTTCACAAAGAGAAACCAGCGTCATCCTCTATATATTGAATTATCAATGCTATACCCTATCACCACTCATTCTCTACTACAATATAAATATACTTCTATGTTACATAGAATATATTCATATCTTATATACTGTATACATTATATTACATGTTATATAAGGCAACTCCGTGTGTATGTGTGAGATCACCTATTACAGAGGCATGACTAAGGCTAATCTTGAAACAAATGGAATCACCAGCTATGCTGACAAAAACAATGCTACAGAATTAAACTGACATATGCAACTGTGTTTTTTATGGCATTTGATTGGAATTTTTATAGGCTTGACCTTGTCGCAGGAGCAGAATCCATCATCAACAGAAAGTCATAAAACTGAGAGTGTCACCTTAGCCTACTATTCCAAACTTATTAGCTGATCCTCGGCTAGATACATAAATCTATAGATTCATTCTTACAATTGGTACACCTAAGTAAGTGCAAATAGCTAATACACTGTAACATGTATGTAAAAGAGTAAACTAGAAATAACATAGATTTTTTTAAATATATATTTTTATTTAATTCTTGTTCAAGTACAGGTTTCTGTCTTATATTCCCAACCCTGCCCGCCCCCCACCCCATGCTCCCCGCCTCCCTCCCCTTTCTGCCCCCCCCCTTAGTATTGTCCATGTGTCCTTTATGCTTGGAAATCACATAGATTTAAGAACAAAAATAATGAGGCTTTGCCCCTGCCATCCAACAATATCTCAAAACACTGCCACCAAAACTTTTTAGTATTAGGGGAGAATTTGAAAATTCACCATATATTCTAGTGTAAATTATACACAATTTTCAAAGCAAATTTACTACCACCATAGTCTGAAGTCTTTTTAGAAACTGGAAACATAACCCTCTTAAGACTTTTCTTGACTCTGGAAAATGTAATTATTAACAAACATTTACTAAATTAACTGTCGATGCCTGACACTATATTAACACAACCAGCAAATATTTACAAAGATAATTCCCAGGATGAATGCCACTACTTTGGTGTGCTGAGTCATCAGGAAATTTATAAATAGATGACAAATGAACAAGAGGAAACTGGGAGGGTAGGAACACCCCTCCGAGGTAACAGAGAAGGCTTCCCCACCACTGCCTCCAGCCTCCAGCGTCACATCATTGAGTGTCACCTATGAGGAAGCCCTGAGTCAGCTCTGGTCCTGTATGGTCCCAAAAAGAAGAAAGAACCCATGTTAAGGATCAGTAACAACAGTGGGTAGCATGTTTCTAGAACATAAGTTCTTGATTTAGGAACTAGATACTAGAATCAAAATAAAACGTTTTAATAATGGTAGAGATGTTATTTACTTTCTACATCAACATGGTAAAGAGTGTGAAAAAATTCCCCCTTTAAAAAGAAGACACAGAGCCCTGGCCAGTGGGGCTCAGTTGGTTGGAGCATCGTTCCATATAAAAAAGGTTGCGGGTTTGATTCCCTGTCAGGGCACGACAGGAGGTGGCCAGTCAATGTTTCCCTCTCACACAGATGTTTCTCTCTCTCCCATCCTCTCTCCCTCCCTCTCTCTCTCAAAACAATAAAAAGCAATGAGGAAGGGTCCTTGGGTGAGGATAAAAATAAAATAAGATAAAATAAAAAAGAAGACATAAATTTTGAGAGAATAAAATCACACATAACATATGTTGATCACTTAGCAAGTCCTTCCCTGCGTGTAGCTTAAGGATACAGTAATTTGGTCCTAGAGCAAAGCAACTCAAAGCAGTCGCCACCCCAGGGAGATTTCAGTCATCAAAGCCAAGGAATGCATCTCAGCACCTCTTTTGACTTAAGAACTCTGTCATCCTCTGTCTATATCCAGCATCTCTTCCACATTGGTCACACTAAAGCCAGGTCTGCAGGGGGCTACATAGTCTTCAGGCCCTGAGCCCTGCACATCCTCACCTTGGCAGTCCATTAGATCTCTATGGACTGGCTGGGTCCACAGAGCCAAGTGGGAGCCAGGACCAGGTCGAGGAGATGTGTGGTCAGGGTCAGGTGTCTCACAAATGCTTCCTCCCTGGGGATTTTTCTGGGTCTCCTTTGTACATCTTGTCTGTGGCCCCTCCTCCCCCCTCACTGTCTCTCCTTTTCTATGTTCATGATCTTCACTTAATATGAGCTCTACCTCCACTCCTGCAGACTGCCTACCCGAGTTATTTCAAACCAACCACAATTGTGTCCTGGCCCAGGTCAAAGTGACACATTTAAGCGGAAAGGAATTTATAGAAAAGATATTCACATAGAAACAAAAAGACACACAATAGACACAACAGAATGGTTAGAATTAGGTGGAGGCCAGGAGTAAAGAAATAAAAATGAATTAATCAAAGCTAAAAAAATAAGAGACAGGATGTATAATACATGGAGCTGGGATAATAAGGTGGTATGAACTGAGAAGTATGATGCATTTAACTAGCCATACCTAAAAAACACAAATATAGGGTAAAGTGAGAGCCTTAACTCTGGTTAACTCACGAGATATTCAGAAAATTTGCAGAGGTAGGCTAGGAAAATAGACAATGACCACAGCCAAAATCACACAAAAACATCAGAGTGGCTACGTAAGTCTGCTGGGTTCTGCTCACCTGGGCCTGCCTGCCTGCCGCAGTCTCCGCTCATCCCAGACAGTGCAGGGTATCCCAGGTCCTCAGGGCCTGGCTGCTAGGCAAAGTCCGTGGTGCGGGCCTCTGATTATGGAACCTGGTCCCACGCTTGGAACCAAGCAACTGAAGAGGTATTGGCCTGTTTAGCTTCTATTTAGAAGCCAGGATCTGTTTCCATTCTAAATTAATACTACAAGGAATTTCTTAAAATAGGAGACAAATATCTACACTTTCCTTTCATCTTACTTTGCAGTTTGAATAAAACTCAGACCTGGGTCTGTGTCCAACTCAAGACAAAACTCAGTTTAGTTCAAATGAGAAGCTGCTCCTTCTCGGACACTTTTTAGGTTCTCTGAAAAGCTTCTCAACATTTGATCTGGAGACTAAGCTAAGGCAGTCGTCTAGCCCATGATTTTTGAGGATTATAGGCAGCAAAAGAATTAACATTCCAGATAAAGTTCTGTTAATTCAGAGAGCAATGAGCACACTTCCTGTATGTGAAACTTCACCACTGACAAGCATGAGTTCACATGCGTGAACAGTGCAACTGCGTGGCGAAATGTGGGGTTCTGCTTTAGAGCTAAGTAACATACAAACTCACTATGATCAATTCCCCACCATTACAGAAGAGTTTCATAGCAAAGATAATAATAATAAAGTTACCATCTCAATAAATACTAGGCAACTAAAAGTGAAGAAAACCCCAACCCAAAACTGTGGCAGACCTAAGCTGCGAAATTGTTACAGGTGCACACTTAGGGCAGATCCTTCCTGATTTCAAACACTCAGACTTTCCTCACAAATCTGAACACACGCATGCAGTTTAAGTATACTCAAGAAAAGAGTGTTTCAAAATTCCTTCAACACTTCCTTTCAACATCCAGCAGCCTAACCCTTCTAAGTGCTTACTTAATGTGAGAAAGACATAGCAACAACTCGACTTGTAGTTAAAGCTGAAAAGGCAGGTGAGGGCCAGGGCTGCTTTCTTCCTCTGGAGCTCCTAGAAGGTGCCTGGCAGACATCTCGCGAGCAACCCAGAAAAATGGTCTTTCTTCTCCCTCCACCACTAATCAGAAATCCACCCATGTAAAATGCTATCTTGGGCTTCAGAAAATATGTAGCAAGCATGCGTGCCCTTACAACGTGGTTGTCCAACTCTGTTTAAACATCTCTGTGGATTGAGCGCGGGCCTGCGAACCAGACAATCGAGGTTCGATTCCCAGTCAGGGCACATGCCTGGGTTGCATGCCAGTTCCTGGCAGGGGACCCACGAGAGGCAACCATACATTGATATTTCTCTCCCTCTCTCCTTCCCTTCCCCTCTAAAGATAAATAAACAAAATCTTTAAAAAAAATCTCCTATAACAAAGAATTCAAAGTTTATCCTCTAAATTCCTTTTCCAGTATTAAATGTCACCACTAAAGCTGCTCTCATCCAGATGGGCTCTATCCCGTAAAACATCGCAGCCTCATGAGTGGGCACAATACCCCAGGTAAAATCGATGGTTCAGGAACCAGCTTCCAGTAACCAAACCTGAAAGAAGAGTGACCTTGGCCACTATCATCATCAAGGCTCACCCTGAGCTTACTCACAACCTGAGTAGCTAGCCTAGACCGCACTCCCTGGTCAAGCACATCACCTCCTCCTGCCCTTATACAGGAGGCAGCTGGTGCCGAGGTTGAACAACGCAGCCAGTGGAGTCCACGGGCCTGGAGGTGAACACTGGTTCTGCCACTGATGGGCTGCGGGGTCCCGGCAAGTTGAACTTCTCAAGACTTCCATTCTAACTGTCCTATGATGACATTAAGAGCTGTAGTTCATTAGGCTGGTAAAGATGATACAAAGAGACAGTCTGCCCAAAGTCCAGCATGGACAGAATTTGATAGATATACTTCTATTTACTTTCTACATTTGGTGTGACAGACCTGAGTTTGTCACCCTCCTTCCTTCCCCCTCAGTTTCACAGGTCCCTTCTACAGGGCAATCCCATTAAATAGAACATATTCCTTCCCCTCCACATTTTTAGACACTTCTCTCCTTTCAGTTAAGGAGAATTACACCTAGGGTGGCAAAATTCACCTATTTTTGTCAACAAAAGTATAAGAAACATAAATTTATTTTTAAGTAATGTATCTTAAAAAATAATTTCACTTCACCAATCTCCCCTCCATTCCCCCAAAATATGCTTCTCTAGACTCTTCTTTTTAATAGCTACTACCTCAAACTTCAGGGCCCTAATTTGTCTGTTAGAATACCAGAAGACTATGGCATGAGGCTTTCTCCAACCACCGGTCAGAGTCTAAGAGTGATGGGGAGACCAGCTGCAGAAAGTCTGGAAGCTGAGCCTGAGGACACACGGATCTGACCAGCGGACCAGGGAACTGAGGCACAAAGCTGGGAGGCAGACAGCAGCCCATGGTCCCAGGAGTTCTATCCACACCTACCTTTGGCCAACTCCTGGAGGTTAATAAGGACCCAGGAAAATGGGATGAGACTTGAGGTTGGGGTTGGGACACCAGACAGAGAGTAGGAGTCAGAGTTCTAGGCTGAGCAATTAAGCATAATAAAGAGGAGAGCCTGTGCCTCTAGAAACACTACAGACACTGGTGAACGGGACAGTTCTGGGCATAGGAAGTGCTGTGTTCCTGGAAGCATCCAGACCCGAGACTGACTGGCAACAGCAATGCTAGACCGAGCACTGGAGTGGGGGCCACCATCTCACTCACCAGAACATAGGCCCTTCAGTCTGCACACTACATGCACTAGAACATACTGTTCATTATTTGGAGAGATAAACCTAGGCTCTGGGATCATTTTAAATGCACAGTGCTACATGTTAAGCTCGATTTATCCCTAACTCACAGTTCCCACTAATGTAGCAATGTCTGAACTAACTTCAATGGAAGTGATCTCACACATACTGAAGCAAAAAAAATAAAGACTTATAGCATAGAGTACCCAAGTGCTATAGATGGTAGAAATTGTAACTCATGGCTCTCTGCTTTTTTTTTTACTACCAGTCTAAACATATAAGCCATCGTACTTCAGAGCCAGATACCACCCCAGCTCAGTTCACAACATCCTTCTTTCCCTTTAAGTCACCCTCAAATTTTTCACTCATGAGAGTGTCTTCCAGCAATGACTCAATTAATTCAATATATGAAATGTTCCAGTCTATTCCTCTTGATAAGATGAGCATTGTCATAGCCTATCAAAACTCACTATATTCTCTGCACTTAGCAAAACTCTTGCATGTTATAGTGGTTCAATAAATATTTGTTGAATAAGTAAACCAGTTAACTAGCTCTGACTTGCGGCCCCTGGCATTCAAGGCACCTATACCATTCAGCTCCAACAAGCCAATTCCTTTACCCAATTTCTAAATTTGCCTGAGGCTGATTGATTCAGCTCTCAATGGCACTTTTAAGAGAACAATATAGAGTCCAAATATAGACCCACATACACATAGGGGTTGCATTTATGACAAAATTAGCATATCAGATCAATAAATAATGATGAATTAATCAATAGATGGCATTAAAACAATTACCAAGACATCTGGAGTTAAAAAAGAAAAAACAAAATCCTTTCCTGGCTCTTTATACCAAAATATGTTCCACATGATTTCAAATGTTTTTTTAAAAAGACATTATGGAGGACTTCCGCCAAGATGGAGGCATAGGTGGAAACACTGTGCCTTCTCCCACAACCAAGTTTGAATACAACAAAGATTTGGAGAAACAAAGACACAACCAAAGGATAGAAAATTGAATTATACGGAAGTCCGACTACATCTAACCGTTCAACGGGACGGTAAGAGGAGCGGAGCCAGCAGCGAGCAGGGTCGGGCAGGACAAGGCCCCTGACCCAGGCGCGCAGGCAGACGGGAACCAGTTGGGGTGCGGGGCAGACCACGGGCGCATATTCGCACACAGTGAGACAGACCACGCAGGCCCCAGGGGGCGAGGGCTGACGGTGGTGGCACACTCGAGTGCAGTGGGACGAAATGCCTGGGCCAGGTGACAGCAGCAACTGTGGCACCGGTGAGGACCGTGGCGGAAGGCAGCGGACAGGACACCATAGTCCCTCTTTGACCCCGCCCCCACATACAGCGTCACAACCCAGCAACTTAGTTGCCCTGTTCTAGTGAACACTTTAGGGCTCTGATCCTGCTATGGAACAGGCACGAACANAGGAAATGAGTATGTCTCCCAAAGTTTTTGCAACTCTCTTCCTGACAGACACTGACTCAGACTAAGCCTTCAGATTTCTTTGAAATGTTTGATCCTTGCCGCCCTGTATTTCTGTGTATTACAACCCAATAAAAGGCTATGGAAGAAGGGGCTGGAAAGAAGTATTCCAAGTGATGAAATCCAAAGACCTACAGCCAAGATTGCTTTATCCAGCAAAACTTTCATTTAGAATGGAAGGACAGATAAAGTGCTTCCAGATAAAGTGCTCAGATAAGGTCAAGTTCAAAGAGTTCATCATCACCAAGCCCTTATTATATGAAATGCTAAAGGGACTTATATAAGAAAAAGAAGATGAAAAATATTAACAGTGAAAGGACAGCAAACACACAGCTATTAACAACCACACCTAAAACAAAAGCAAACCAAGAGGACAGCTAGATCAGTAGTGGAACCATAGAAATGAAGAACACATGGAGGGTTAGAAATAGGGGGGTGGGAGGGGGAGAAGGGGGGAGAAGGCACAGAAAATAGCATAGAGGGTAGGTAGAAAATAGATAGGGGAGAGGGCGAGAATAGTGGGGGAAATATAGAATCCAAAGAACTTGAGACACGTGGTTATAAACTAAGTGGGGGGAGAATGGTGGGGGAGGGAGGGTGCGGGTGGAGGGGAATTAAGGGGGGGAATAGAACAACTGTAATGGTATAATCAATAAAATATATTTTAAAAAAGACATTATGAAAGTACTGCAGCAAAATATAAATATAGGCAAAACTTGTAATACTACAGGGTGGATGAACTTTCAAAACAAAACCCAAAATTACAAAGAAAAACAAAATATATGTTTGATTCAATAAGAAATTTTCAATACTGGTAAGATTTTTATTTTTTTAATATACTTTATTGATTATGCTATTACAGTAGTCCCATTTTTCCCCCCTTTATTCTCTTCCACCCTGCACACCCCCTCCCACCAGCATTCCCCCACTTTAGTTCCTGTCCATGGGTCATACATATAAATTCTTTCGCTTCTACATTTCCTATACTATTCTTGCCCTCCCCCCTGTCTATTTTCCACCTACCATTTATGCTACTTATTCTCCGTACCTTTTCCCCCTCCCCCTCCCCCTCTCTTCAGTTGATAATCCTCCATGTGATCTCCATTTCTGTCATTCTGTTCCTGTTCTAGTTACTTGCTTAGTTTGTTTTTGTTTTTGCTTTTTAGCTTTGGTTGTTAATAGTGGTGAGTTTATTGTCATTTTAGTGTTAATATTTCTGATCTTCTATTTCTTAGATAAGTCCCTTTAACATTTCATATAATAAGGGCTTGGTGATGATGGACTCCTTTAACTTTACCTCATGTGGGAAGAATTTTATCTGCCCTTCCATTCTAAATGAAAGCTTTGCTGGATAGAGCAATCTTGGCTGTAGGTCCTTGGATTTCATGATTTGGAATACGTCTTTCCAGCCCCTTCTTGCCTGAAAGGTTTCTTTTGAGAAATCTGCTGACAGTCTTATGAGAACTCTTTTGTAGGCAACTGTCTCATTTTCTCTTGCTGCTTCTAAGACTCTCCCCTTACCTTTCAACTTGGGTAATGTAATTATGATGTGCCTTGGTGTGTTCCTCCTTGGGTCCAACTTCTTTGGGACTCTCTGGCCTTCCAGGACTTCCTGAAAGTCTATTTCCTTTGCCATGTTGGGGAAGTTTTCCTTCATTTCTTCAAATAAGTTTTCAATCTTTCGCTTTTCATCTTCTCCTTCTGATACCCCTATGATTCAGATGTTGGAATGCTTAAAGTTGTCCCAGAGGTTCGTAGGCCTTTCCTCATTTTTATGAAACTTTTTTAAAATTTTATTTTTATTTATATTTAGAGAGAGAGTAAGTGAAGGAGAGAAACATCAATGTGTAGTTGCCTCTTGTGTGCACCCAAGTGGGGACTTGGCCTGCAACCCAGGCACGTGCCCTGACTGGGAATTGAACCAGCAACACTTTGGTGCGCAGCCCGTACTCAATCCACTGAGCTACGCCAACCAGGGCCCATTTTTTTGAATATTTGTTTCTTCATTCTGTTCTGGTCAAATGTTTATTTCTTCCTTCTTGTCCAAACCATTGGTTTAAGTCCTGGGTTCCTTCCCATCACTCTTAGTTCCCTGTATATTTTCCTTTATTTCACTTTTCATAGCCCTTCATTTTTTCCTCTATTTTGTGACCACACCCAACCATTTCTGTGATTATCCGGGTCACCAGTGTTTTAAACTCTGCATCTCATAGGTTGGCTATCTCTTTGTCTCTTAGTTGTATTTTTTCTGGAGCTTTGATCTGTTCTTCCATTTGGGCCATATTTTTTCTTTTTGGCTTGGCACACCTGTTACATAGTATGGGGCGAAGCTTTAGGTATTTGACGGGGTGGAGCAACCCATGTTGCAGCGTTGTGGTGCTGTGGGGGAGGCAAGGGTTTGAGAGGGAATAATACTGCTTGCTCAGCTCTCTGCAGACTTTCAGTCACTTCCCCCACTACGCACAAGCAAATTGTGTCCTTCAGGTGCTGATTCCCAGATGAGTGGGTTTGTATACATTCTAGGACCCTGTAGGTCACTCCAATAAACTCCCCTGTGAGGCTGGGAGTTTCTCCCACCCCCTCAACCCTCACAGTTTTTTTAGTCAGAGGTTTTGAGGGTTCATTTCCCCGCACTGGAATGCTGAGTTGCATGGTCTGACTTGCTCCCCAGTTGTTCCTCCAAGTTTATCCACAGAAATGTGGGACCATCTGCTCTGCCAGCTGCTGCCTTTATGAGAGTCCTCTCCACCTCTCTGCTCATCTCCACCCCTCCTACTGGTGTGGATGAATGTTTCTTCTTTTACTCCTTGGCTGTTGGACTTCCATACAGTTTGATTTTCTGTCAGTTCTGGTTGGTTTTTGTTTTTAAATGTGTTGTCCTTCTCTTGCTTGTGCAAGGAAGTATAGTGTGTCTACTTACACCTCCATCTTGGCTAGAAGTCTAAATATTGGTATGATTTTTTAAAGTACAATAAACAAACTATAACAGAAAACAACAAGCTAAGGCAAAATATGTGTTACACAAATGATAAAGGGTTTTCTTTCTTAATATACAAAGAGTTCTCAGAAATCAGTAAGAAACACAGCCCTTTTAAAAAATGAATAAATGATGTGAATAGGTAGGTAACAGAAAAATAGTTAGTCAATAAATATATGCAAAGATACCCAGTCATTCATAATTAAAGATAAGAAAATCAGAACTGGTTATCACTTTTAACATATAATCTAAGCAAAGAAAAATGTTTAATAATATTCTGTGTTAGTAAACATGTAAAAAATTATATCCTCAAACTCTGAAAGGAAATGTAAATTGATACAATATTGGAGGCTAACTTTGCATTAACTTTTTAAAAACAAAAAATTCATATATCTGACTCAACATTTTATTTATAGAAATTATCCTGCAGATAAACTTCACACACATACATTAAGCTTCAGGTACAAGGGTTTTTTACTGCAGAATTGTTTGTAATATTAAACATTTATCCTTAGAGCACAATTAGGTAAATTGTGATATATTGTTGTGATAGAATACTATGTTACTTTTAAAACAAATTAGGTAAATTGATATATACTAACAAGAAAATATACTAAAGATTTACCTTTAGGTGAAAAGGGCAAGAAAATAACACATGAATAGATAATATCTATAAAGAAAATAAATGAGTAGAGGAAAGTGGTCTCTTACTTTTGATTTGTACCTTTCTGTACATTTTTATTCTTTATAAGTAATTGTTAATTCTATTCATTAAAAAGAAATTCAAAGTTTTCGTCATAGAAAGGTTTTCTTCAATAAAAATGGAAACAATATTTTGGATATTTGAAAAAAGTGTTTTCAAATGCCCGTCAACACTTTAAAAAGGTTTTATTTATAACTAATATGCTTCTTAGATTAATTAAATGACTAAAACAGTCCTCCAATGACATCACTTTCCAAACTCTTTTACATACCAGAACACCCAACACATTATATTACTTGTACAGCCTTGGCCACCAGTGGCTGCAGCCTGCCCTGCCACACCAGCCAAGGCCAGGCCAACGTGTGAGTTCCCACACCCCCAGAACCCAATGGCAGCCACCAGCCCGCTAACTGAAGGGCTCCTGTTCTAGGCATTTCTATCAAACAATACCACATTAATATAATTAGTTCAAAATAATGATTCTACACTATGTTATAATTTTATGGTGTTAGAAGTCAGGGGGAGAATGGGCTACTTTCTTCCCCTTTATTTATTTATTTTTGCGGGGAAAGAGGAACAGAGAGGGCTTCTGGGAGGCTGGTAATACTTTGTTTCAGGATCTAGGGACTTACATAGGTCTGTTCAATTTGTGAAAATCCATTGTGCACTATATTTAAGATGTGTAATTACTTGGTTATGTATATTATATTGGTTGGTCAAAAAGTTTGTTTAATTTTTTCCATAAAATAAAAGACATTTTCATTTTCACTAATAACTTTATTGATTTGGATATTTTGAGTATGTCAGCTATCTACCATGTGATATAACATTGATTGTTCTCAATTAATGTCTCGATTTGATCACTAACAACTTCAACTGGTCTACCTGACTGTGGAGCGTTTTCCAGCGAGAAATCTCCAGAAGAAAACTTCACAAACCACTTCTGACATGTTAAGTCAGTCCCAGCACCTTCTCCATACACTGCACAAATCTTTTTTGTGTGTGTTTCCATTCCATTTTTACCTTTCTGGAAGTATTAAAGCATAATATGCTGAAGATGTTCCATATTTTCTTCCATTTTCAATATTAAAATGGCTACACAAAAACTCACAAATTTTGATAAGTTTTTAAAAATGCACACTGATATGACAGTTGACACAATACAATCTAACAAAATTGTTTCAAATGAAGTTAAAGACAACTAAGCATGACTAGAGTCATCTTACAGAAAAAATCAAAAGAACTTTTTGGCCAACCCATACTTCAATATAAAATGTAGAGTATGTTAAAAATTTAGTCAAATTAGTGAAAATAATGAAGCTCTACAATATTGCATAGTAAATCAAAAGCTGCTGCTTAGCAGTTAGGCCTTGCCAGGTCCCCTAGGAAAGCAGATTAAAGAAAAGGTTTAGGCTGGAGACCATCTTGTAGAAAATATCTGTTTAAACTTTTCTAAGCCCAAGGTTATCAGGATGTAGATTTGTTTGGGGCGAAATAGGTCAGAGAATTTTTTGAACATGACATGCCAGGCAGGGTCTCCATTGAAGGGTTATAGATGCAAACTGTCAGCAGTTTACAAAGAAGGAAACTGAGCCCTGCTGTTTGTGACTTGCACAGTAATCCACATCTGCCTGCCCAGAGGCAGGCTTGTCCCCTCTCACAGTGCTGCACTGGCAGGAGGGCTGTCCAGTTGAGGTGAACAGTTGTAATGGCAGACCTAGATAGAAACTTCCAGAATCTAACAGGCCCCCACAATCCAGCAGGCTGGCCTTCCCGATTGACTGATCACAATTCACAAACTGACATTTGCTAAACTCAAATACAGCACTTCACATCGATCCTAGGAAGGAGTAAAGGGAGAAAAGGCCTAATGTAAGATGACTGCGTTTTGGACACACAAGCTGGGAAATGGGAAAAGCCAAAAAGCCCAGGTGCAAAGATGTCCTCACACATAGGATTTGAGACCCTGAGCAAAGCTTAACAAAGACCCTTAACATTGCTAAACCTCAATCTCTCACACATGCAAATAGATACAAAATGCCCGCCACATAAGGTGTGAGGACTAAATAAAACAGCATATGGAACTGTGAAATGCTAAACAAATACAAGGTATTGTTGCTTGCTTATAATTGCTATCATGCATAGTGTTATAATGGATGTATTATTAGGGCCCTCTTATTGTCAGGGCCCCCAACATCCAACCTTCCCCAATACAGCACTTTGCCTCTTCACGTCTAATATATTCCCAGAAGTGAGAAACAGTCATTTTACTTCCCCCCAAAAAACCTGCACAGGACTCTGACATTGTGAGAATTTCCCTCTTTTTCTCCCATGGAAATACTTCATACCTGGTGCAAATTATTCAGTCAGATTATTAAATGATTATTAATACAAGACCTTTTATGTTTTTAAAATCCTCTTCTATTGATCCAGTAGTGCCCTCACTACTACATGCCATTGTGAACAAGTAATTTATGACTAACACTAAAGTTTGCCACGCAGCAAAGAAGTTACATATGTTGGGTTTTGCAGCCCTACAAAGCCAGCTCTAATCCTCAAAGCATCATCTATTAGCAGTGAGTCTTTCTGCATGTTACTCAACCCCCTGAGCTTCAGTTTCCTCATCAGTAAGATGGCAATAACAGAACTCACCATTTGTTCAGTAGAGGCAATAAAAGGTGGCCACGAACCCTTGCCATTCCCTCCACTCAGACGCAAAGACTAATTCTCCTGCCTTTGCTTCTGGGCTGGCCTTAGTTATTTGCTTGACTGATAAAATGTGGCAGAAATAACATTCTGGGATCTATGAGAGTGGGTCACAAGAAGCTTTTTAACTTCCACCCATGGTCCTTAGAACACTTGCTATAGAAACAGCCAGCCACCATGCACCAAGTCTGACTGCCCTGAGACTCCATACTGTGAAGAAGCCCAGGCTAACTGTGTGAAGAGGCCACATGGAAACTGATACCTGGTTAGTCTCAGCTGATACAGCCACACCAGACCAAGCACCAGACATACAAGTGAGGAAGCCTTCAGATGGCGCCAGCCACCATCTGACCGACACAACATGAGAAACCTCACGCAAGAATTACCCATCTGAGTCCAGTCAACTCACGGCACTGTAAAAGAACAATAAACTGTTATTTTAAACCACTAAATCTGTGGTGGTTTGTTACCCAGCAATGGATAACTGAAACACTCAGCATAGTGCTGGCACACGTCAACTGTTATAATTACAGTGGTACTCATCAGCTAGAATAATTTCCAGATCTTTTGTATGGTGACATCCTTCTTAATGAAAGGCATTCTGAAGGGCTTTCTTGATTGGAAAAGAATAGAGTAAGTTTTGGCTTCGATTCTAGGACTATACACCAATTCTTCTCAACTATTACTGACGTCGTGATTAGGGGTAGGAACAATTACAAACTTTTATAGTGCTTATGAGTTTTTAATTATGTTTTTCTTGTACCCATTGGTATTTTTTAATGAGGAGGATGTCAAAGACATATGAAGAAGACACACTTCCCTCACACTCCACTCATAAGCAAGAACAAAGATGTGACCATTTGGTTGTGACACAATAGTTATGAAGAACAAATAAAAAGCACAGGGCCCACACAAGTAAAATGTGCAACAATACAATTCATGTTAATGGCAGCAACATATGCAGAAGAGTAAATTATATCAATTATAATTTTAACAATATATTTTTAAAGATTTTATTTATTTATTTTTAGAGGGGAAGGGAAGGAGAAAGGGAGAGAAGTATCAATGTATGGTTGCCTCTCATAAGTCCCCTGCTGGGAACTGGCCTGCAACCCAGACATGTGCCCTGACTGGGAATTGAACCGCGATACTCTAGTTTGCAGTCCCACGCTCAAACCACTGAGCTACACCAGCCAGGGCAATTTTAACATATTTTTAATATTTATATTTTTATTGTACAATATTACATAGTAGGTTATCATACAAAGATTAACCTATATAATGGAGGTCTGGAAATAACACAACTTAAAAACAAAAGAAATAACACATCTCTATACTTTATTCACTTTTTTAAACACTAAGGTTTACTTTATTTTTTTAAGTTTAATATTTACTTTATTGTATTTTTCCATTACCATTTAGTCCCCATATATCCCCTTCCCCCAGCAGTCACCAAACTGTTGTCCATGTCCATGAGTCCTTTTTCCTTTTCCCTCAATATGTCCATCCCCTACCCCCACCACAGTTGTCATCTACATTCCATCTATGAGTCTGTCTGTTTTGCTTCTTCAGTATGTTCATTAGATTCCACATATGAGTGAAATTATATGGTACTTGTCTTTCTCTGACTGGCTTATGTTACTCAGCATGATGTTCTCCAGGTTCATACTGTTGCAAAGGGTAAAATTTTCTCCTTTTTAAATAGCCGAGTAGTATTTCATTATGTAAATGTCCCATAGCCGTTTTATCCACTCATCTCCTGACAGACAGTTGGGCTGCTTCTATATCTTGGTAATAGTAAATAATACTGCATGAACATAGTGTTGCTTATGTTTTTTCATATTAGTGCTTTGGGCTCCTTTGGATATATTCCCAGCAGTGGGATTGCTGGATCAAAAGGCAGATCCATCTTTAATATTCTGATATCCCCATACTGCTTTCCACAGTGACTGTACTAATCTGCATTCCTACCAGCACTGCAGAGTTCCCCTTTCTTCCACATCCTTGCCAGCATTTGTTGATTGTTGATTTATTGATGATAGCCATTCTGACAGGTGTGAGATGGTATCTCATTGTGGTTTTAATTGGCATTTCTCTGATGATTGGTCATGCTGAACACCTTGTCATATGTCTATTGGCCACCTGTATGTCCTGCAAAGCCATTTGGCACAGGGCTTTTATTTGTTAGGAGTCTTTTGAGTACCTCTTCAATTTCATTATGTGTAATCTGTCTATTTGGATTTTCTGATTCTTTATTCATTTTTCAAAAATTGTTGTTTATAGGAATTTATTCATTTCATCCAGGTTGACCAGTTTGTTGACATATAATTGTTCATAATATTTTCATACAATCCTTTTAATTGCTTTGGTGTCAGTTGTTACTTCTCCTCTTTCATATCTCATTTTATTTATTTGGATCCTTTCTCTTTTTTTCTTGATGAGTCTGGTTAAAGGTTTGTCAATTTTTCTAAATATATTTTATTGATTTTCCTAATACAGTTGCGCCATCCCCCCTTCACTCCCCTCCGCCTTGTACACCCCCTCCCACTCACATTCTCCCCCTTTAGTTCATGTGCATATGTTGTACATATAAATTCTTTGGCTTCTACATTTCCCATACTATTCTTACCATTCCCTGACTATTTTCTACCTATCATCTATGCTACTTATTCTCTGTACCTTTTCCAACCTCCCTCCCCCTCCCACTCCCCTGTGGATAACCTTCCATATGATCTTCATTTCTGTGATTCTGTTCTTGTTCTACTTGTTTGCTTAGCTTGCTTTTGTTTTTGTTTTAGGTGTGGTTGTTAATAATTGTGAGTTTGCTATCATTTTACAGTACATATTTTTTATCTTCCTTTTCTTGGATAAGTCCCTTTAACATTTCATATAAAAAAGGCTTGGTGATGATGAACTCCTTTAACTTGACCTTATCTGGGAAGAACTTTCTCTGCCCTTCCATTCTAAATGAAAGCTTTGCTGGATAGAGCAATCTTGGATGTAGGTCCCTGCCTTTCATGACTTGGAATACTTCTTTCCAGACCCTTCTTGCCTGTAAGGTCTCTTTTGAGAAACCTGCTGACAGTCTTACAGAACTCCTTTGTACGTAAACTGTCTCCTTATTTCTTGCTGCTTCTAGGATTCTCTCCTTCATTTAAATCTTAGGTAATGTAATTATGACGTGCCTTGGTGAGCTCTTGCTTGTGTCCAGTTTCTTTGGGACTCTCTGAGCTTCCTGGACTTCCTGGAAGTCTATTTCCTTTGCTAGCTTGGGAAAGTTCTCCTTTACTATTTATTCGAATAACTTTTCCTCTTGTTGTTCTTCCCCTTCTCCTACTGGTACCCCTATAATTCAGACATTGGAATATTTAAAGATGTCCTGGAGGTTCCTAGGCCTCTCCTCGTTTTTTTGAATTCTTGTTTCTTCATTCTGTTCTGGTTGGATGTTTCTTTCTTCCTTCTGGTCCACACCATTGATTAGAGTCCCAGTTTTCTTTCCATCACTATTGGTTCCCTATTCATTTTTCTTTATTTCACTTAGTGTAGCATTCATTTTTTAATCTAATTTGTGACCAAATTCAACAAATTCTGTGAGCATCTGATTACCAGTGTTTTGAACTGTGCATCTGATAGGTTGGCTATCTCTTCATTGTTTAGTTATATTTTTTCTGGAGCTTTGAGCCATTCTTTCATCTTCACCATTTTTTTGTCTTGACACATGTTATGTAGTGAGGGGCAGAGCCTTAGGTACTCACCGAGGCAAGGTAACCCACGTTGCTGGGTTTTGATGCTGTATGTGAGGAGTGGGTCGAAGAGGGAACAATGGTGCTTGCTCCACTCTGTCGGATTTCAGCCCCTTCCCCCACTTCCCACAAGCAAATTGGGCCCTTCTGTTGCTGATTCCCAGGTGGGCGGGTTTGTGTATGTTCTAGGACCTTGTGGGTCTTTCCAACGAACTCTCCTATGAGGCTGGGAATTTCTCCTGCTGCTGCCTCAACCCCCACAAGTATTTTCAATCAGTAGTTTGAGGCTTTATTTCCCTGCATTGGGGCCCTGGGTTTTGCAGTCTGTCCCGCTCCCACTTTGTTTCGCCTGGTTTATTTGTGCATAAATGTGGGACTGCCTGCTCCAGCAGCTGCTGCCTCACTGGCCAGCTGCATCCTAGAGCGCCCGTTCCACAATTTACTTCCTCACTGGGTCCGTCAGCTGCCACCTTTTACACCCCAGTCCTCCAGCCACCACCTTGCTGCAAGTCCTCTCTGCCGGGCTACACGTCTCTGCGCCTCCTACCAGTCTGGATGAGTGTGTCTTCCTTAACTCCTTCATTGTAGAACTTCCATACCGTTCGATTTTCTGTTAGTTCTGGTTGTTTTTTGTTTTTAAATCGTTGTTGTCCTTCTTTTGGTTGTGCAAAGAAGCACAGCCTGTCTACCTTCGCTTCCATCTTGGTCAGAAGTCTTCCAAAGGTTTGTCAATCTTGTTTACTTTTTCAAAGAAATAGCTCTTGGATTCATTATCTTTGGTATCATTTTTTCTAGACTCTATTTCATTTATTTTTGCTCTGATCTTTATTATTTCCTTCCTTCTACTCACTTCAGGCTTTGTTTGCTGTTTTTTTTAACATATTTTTTGTTGTTGTTCAATTTTCTGCCTTTTCCCCCCAGCCCTCCCCACCTCCCTCCCCTGTTTCCACCCCGCCTTATTATTGTCCATGTGTCCTTTATATTTGTTCCTGCAAACCCTTCACCCTTTTCCCTTGTGATCCCCTCCCCACTCCCTTCTGGTCACTGTCAGCCTGTTCTCAATTTCAGTGTCTTTGGTTATATTCTGCTTGCTTGTTCATTTTGTTGATTAGGTTCCTATTAAAGGTGAGATCATATGGTATTTGTCTTTCACTGCCTCGTTTATTTCACTTAGTACAATGCTCCCCAGTTCCATCCATGCTGTCCCAAAGGGTAGGAGCTCCTTCTTTCTTTCTGCTGCGTAGAATTCCATTGTGTAAATGTACCACAATGGAATTTTTTGATCCACTCATTTACTGATGGGCACTTGGGTTGCTTCCAGCACTGTTCTTTTTCAAGTTCCTTTAAGTGTGTACTTAGATAATTTATTTGAGCTTTTTTTGTTTGTTTGTTTTCTATAGGCCTGTAATGCTATGAATTTCCTTCTTAGGATTGCTTTCCCAGTGTCCCACTGGGTTGTTGTTTTGGGGTTGTTGTTGTCTCATTTTCATTTGTTTCAAGGTATCTTCTGATTTCTTTCTTGATCTCATTGTTGACCCATTCATTGTTTAATAACATGTTATTTAGCTTCCATGTCTTTGCATGTTTTTCAGTGTTCTTATTGTGACTGATTTCTTTCATAGCATTGTCATCCAAGATGTTTGATATGATTTCAATCTTCTTAAATTAATTGAGACTTGCTTTGTGTCTCAACATGTGGTCTATCATAGAAAACGTTCCATGTGCACTTGAAAAGTGTATATATTCTGCTGCTTTGGGGTGTAATGCTTTGAAGATATCAATTCAATCCTTTTGACCTAGTGTGTCATTTAAGGCCACTGTCTCCTTGTTGATTTTCTGCCTGGAAGATTTATACACTGAAGTCAATATGGTGTTAAAATACCCAACTGTGAATGTATTTTGTCGATTCCTTTTATGTCCATCAAGATTTCCTTCACATATTTAGGTGCTCCTATGTTGGGTGCATAAATATCTACTAGGGTTATATCCCCATGTTGGATTTTTCCCTTTGTCATTATGTAGTGTCCTTCTTTGTCTCTTACTATAGCCTGTGTTATAAAGTCTATTTTGTCAGATATAAGTACTGCTACCCCAGCTTTTTTTTTCTTTTCCATTTGCATGAAATATCTTTTTTCAACTAACTTTTAGTCTATGTATATCTTTTGACTTGTGATGGGTCTCTTGGAGGCAGCATATATATGGGTCTTGTTTTCTTATCTATTCAGCTACCCTTACATCTTTTGGTCAGAGTATTTAAGCCATTTACATTTAAGGTGATTATTAATAGATATGTATTTAGTACCATTTTATTCTTAGACAGTTTTCCTCCCTTTTTTTTCTTTCCCTTTTTTGTCATCTTCTTCTTAATGTAAGCTCATTAACATTTGTTGCATACTGCTTTGGTGTTAATGAGCTCCTTTAGCTTTTTCTTGTCTGGGAAGCTCCTTATTATGCCTTCAATTTTAAATGACAGCCTTGCTGGGTAAAGTAGCTTGGTTGCAGGTCCTTGCTTTTCATCACCTTGAATATTTCACACCACTCCCTTCTGGGCCTGAAATGTTTCTGTTGATAAATTAGATGCAAGTCTAATTGGCATTCCCTTGTAGGTAATTACCTTCTTGGATTCTCTCCTTGTCTTTAAGTCTAGTCATTTTAATTACAATGTGTCTTGGTGTAGGCCTCTTTGAGTCCAACTTATTTGGGACTCTGAGCTTTCTGGACTTGTACGTCTTTTTCCTTCACCAGATTAGGGAAGTTTTCAGTCATTATTTCTACAAAGAGGGTTCTTGATCTCTCGCTCACTCTTTTCTCCTTCCCATGATGCTAATGTTGCTACAACACATGTTGTCCAAAATGTTTCTTAAGGTCTCCTTGACTTTTTTTTATTCTTTTTTCTTCTTGCTGCTCTGCCTGGGTGTTTTTTCCTGCCTTGTCTGCCAAAACAGTGATTCAGTCCTCTACTTCAACGAACCTACTGTTTATCCCTTCTAGTGTATTCTTCATCTCAGATATTGCATTCTTCATTTCTGACTGGTCCTTTTTTATGGTTTCTATCTCTTTTTCTGTTGAGTATTCTTATAATCATTGCTGTAAATTCTCTATCTCATAAATTACTTCCCTCCATTTCATCTAGGTCTTCTGGAGACTTCTCTTGTTCTTTCATTTGGGGTCTATTTCTTTTTCTTCCCATTTTGACTACTTCTTTGTGTTTTTGGCCTTAGATACTAAACTAATTAGCTGCCCAAACAATCAGTTGTTACTCTAATCAAGTTGTAATTAATAGTCTGCTTTAAGCACCACAGGGCAGAGCACAGCAATTCCCTTGGGTGCACTATCGCTTCCCCTCAGGCTGATGCCACTTGGAAAGAATTACTTTGCCTGGGAAAGATGGCTTCTGCAGAATGGGGAATGACTCAGCACATGAATCCTGGTATCTGTTCCTTTGGTTCTCTCCCAAGAGACACAAGCCCATGCTCTCCTCATGTGTCTCTAGTCCACTCTGCTCTCCCTCTGCCAGAGCCCAGGGTAAGTGGCTGCAAACGAAATTTGGTCTACTGGCATTTAAGAGGCTCTCTGCATCTCCAGCCATCTCTCCTGTCAGGAAGCAACCTGGCTGCTTTACAGAGCTACAGAGCTGGATTTCTTTCTAGCTCTGGTGCCATAGGCTGGGGAGCCCAGCTTTGGGTTTAGACCCCACACTTCTCAGGGGGAACTTCCCTGGCCACTGAAATATTCCTCCATAACTTCACCTGCTACCAGTGGGAACCTCACCAGCCCTCTCGTGACTTCTGTGTATTCCCTACCAGTCATGGTGTGGTGAAGTGGTATATTCTATGTGTCTGTGGTCATAAAGCTTCTCTCCAGCTAGTGTTCTTTTGGTTATTCCAGATGACTTCTCTACAATTTAGTTGTAATTCCAGAGTGATCCTGGGAGAAGGCTAGTGTAGCTTCCACTTACTCCCCTGCCATTTTGGATCAACCCACAACTCATTTTTTCAAGTAGAAAGAAGTCATCTTTCTTTTTTAAAAAGTTATATGCCATATTTATTAATAGTTCCTTTTAAACTGAATTGTGTTGGAAGACCTTGAAATAACTGAGTTCATGAATCACATGCTTCAATAAATAATGTCTTCATGAGAAGGGTATTTTATAAAAACACATGCATAATTTGCTTTATTGTCACATATATTAAGGTTTCAACAGACTCTATGTATATCCACAGAGATTTATAGGGTTTTCAAGGTTGTCCATTAGGTGTGTCACATCAGAAAAAGCAATAGGACTGTAGAATCAGGGCTTGCTACTTTGGGAATAGCATCTCAGGCTGAACTCAGCATAGTTCAGAATATACCTCCACATTCCACCTGGTAGTGCCCGGGGACCAATGATCAAACACAGCCTTCCTTTCCAGAATCCTGTTAACACTGACACTTATTTAGGGAGCAAAAGCCTCCATTAGCCATGGCTGACATGAGTGGTTGGAGCAGTATTTCTCAGATCCATTTAATACTCTATAGGATGTTTAAGGGGAAAAGCAATCCAAGGACTCTAATGTAGACTTAAATTTTTGTGTAAATATGTGCAAATACTGAAAATTTACATGAACTGTTTATGCTATTGTAAAACAACAAAATAAAAAGAAATTTATTAATTAAATGCAAACTAAACTATAAATCCAATAACATTCAAGTTACCATTAGACTAATATGATGGGTGATGCTGCTCTGCTAAACTGAAACAGCTCTGGGCTGTCTTGGATTCTGAGGCCAGCATGCTTTGTTACCACATCCCATGTGATGGTTTAATTCCCTCACATTCCACTCACAATCTATGGACCACGTTTCTGTTTCTACCTTTGAAATAGTCCAGGTGAAACCCTGAACAGCCCAAGACAGACCCCACTTACCACTTAGGCTGCTGCACTCTGGGAAAAGTTATCATTACCTGGCCTCCCACCAGGCCAATGGCAGCAGGTGTCCCCTGCTGGTTAGCACCCTTTGCATGCATACTGTGATCACAGTCCACCCTTCATATGACTGCTAGGGAGATCCTCATAAAAGTTTAAGTCAGATCCTGTCACTGCTCCATATGAAAACCTCCAATGGCTTTCCCACTGCATTCCCAGGATATGTCACAATTCCCACACTGGACTGCAAGACCCCATGTAAACAGGCCCCAAATCTCCTTCCCCTCTCTTCCCAATGGTCACTCTGCTCCAGCCACACTGGCCTGTCTGCAGGTCCTCAAACTCCCAGGCAACCCCTTCCAGCCAAGCCTTGGGAGCCCCTCTGTTGAGAAAGCGCAAATATAAATATTGAGTGTATGTGTGTGTGTGTGTGTGTGTGTGTGCGCGCACACACACATCTCTTTCTTTTGTATTGCTTTTCTCTTTAGAGGTCTCTGGTTCGGTGTTTTATCTCATTTCCTGTCTGAAACCACTCCCTTGCACTGCAGTTAATGCCCCACTTTTGCTTTCTACTTTGCTTATTGATCCATGTTTATTGTGGTTTTCACTTTTTAATTTTTATTGTATTGGGGTAACATTGGTTAATAAAATTATGTAGGTTTTAGGTGTACAATTCTATAATACATCTGTGTATTGAATGTGTGTTCACCACCCAAAGTCATGTCTTCTTCATCATCATTTATCCCCCTTTACGGTCTTCTACCTTCCTCCTAGCCCCTTTCCCTCTAGGTACTCATCATACTGTTGAGTTGGGTTGGTTTTTGGGTTTTTTGGTCTTTATGCTTAATCCCTTCACCTTTTTCACCAGCACCTAATGTTCCCCCACCCCTGACAGCTGTCAGTCTGTTTTCTGTATCTATGAATCTGTTTCTATTTGGTTTGTTAGTTTATTTTGTTCATTAGATTCCACATATAAGTTAAATCATATGGTATTTGTCTTCTCTGAGTGCCTTATTTCACTTAGCATAATACTCTCCAGGTCCATCCCTGCTATTGCAAAAAATAAGATTTCCTTATTTTTAAAAACCAAGTAATATTCCACTGCGTAAATGTGCCACAGCTTTTTTTTATCCAGTATCTACTGATGGGTACTTGGGTTGCTTCCAAATCTTGACTATTGTAAATAATGCTGCAATAAATATAGGACTGCATATATTCTTTCATTAGTGTTTCGAGTTTCTTTTCATATATTCCTAGCAGTACAATTGCTAGGGCATGAGGCAGTTATATTTTTAAATTTTTGAGGAAACTTCATACTGTTTTCCACAACGGCTACACCAATCTGCACTTTCACCAATACTGCACAAGAGTTCGCTTTTCTCTATATCCTCACCAACATTTGTTGTTTGCTGATTTATTGTGAAGTTATATATCATTGTGATTTAAATTTACATTTCTCTGATGATTAGTGATGTTGAACATCTTTTCATATGTCTGTTTGACAGTTGTATGTCCTGTTTAGAGAAGTGTCTTTTCAGGTCTTTTTTTTTTTTAAGATTTTATTTATTTATTTATCTTTAGAGGGGAAGGAGAGAGGGAGAGAAACATGAATGTATAGTTGCCTTTCATGTGTCCCCTGCTGGGAGTTGGCCTGCAGGGAACTGGCCTGCAACCCAGGCATGTGCCCTGACTGGGAACTGAACCGCAATCCTCTGGTTCGCAGGCCTGTGCTCAATCCACTGAGCTATGCCAGCCAGGGCTTTTCAGGTCTTTTGGGTCTTTTCATTTGGGTTGCTTGGTTTTTTGGTGTTGAGTTATATAAGTTCTTTACAAATTTTGGACATTAACCTCTTATCAGACATATCATTGGTAGATATGTTCTCCCATTCAGTGGGTTGTTTTCATTCACTGATGATTTCTTTTGCTGTGAAAATACTTTTTAGTTTGATATACTCTCATTTGTTTATTTTTTCTTTTGTTTCCCTTGCCAGAGGAGATATATCAGAAAAAATATTGCTATGAGTGGTGCCTGGGATTTTACTGCCTATATGTTCTTTATTGAGGTTTTATGTTTTCAAGTCTTACATTTAAGTCTTTAATCCATTTTAAGTTTATTCTTGTGTATGTTGTAAAATGATCTAATTTTATTCTTTTGCACACCTGTCCAATCTTCGCACCATTTATTGAATAGACTACCTTTATCCCATTGCAGGTTTTTGTCTCCTTTACTACATATTTTTAAGATTATTTTATTATTTTTAGAGAGAGGAGAAGAGAGGGAGAAAGAGAGGGAGAAAAACATTGATGTGCCAGAGAAACAAAAGAGGTTGTTGCCTCTTGCATGCCCACAACCCAAGCACGTGCTCTAACACGTGCTCTAACGGGAAATTGAACTGGCCACCTTCAGTTAACAGGCCAATACTCAACCCACCGAGCCACACCAGCCAGGAGTTCCTCTGTTGAATATTAATTGATTATATAGACATGGGTTTATCTCTGGGCTCTCAATTCTATTCCATTGATCTGTATGTGTGTTTTGCCAGCCCCATGCTGTTTTCATTACCATGGCCTAGTAGTATATAGTTTGATATTGGGTAGCGTGATTTCTCCAACTTTGTCCTTCTTTCTCAAGATTGCTGTAGCTATTCCTGGTCTTTCATGGTTCCATACATTTTTGGAATATTTGTTGTAGTTCTGTGAAAAATACCATTGGTATTTTAATAGGAATTGTGTTGATGTTATAGATTGCTTTTGGTTAGTATGGACATTTTAATGATGTTAAGTTCTTCCTACTCAGGAACATAATATATGCTTCCACTTATTTGTATCTTCTTTCAATTTCTTTTGTCAGTGTCTTATAGTTTTGTATTTTTATAGTACAGGGCTTTTACTTCCTTGGTTAAATTTATTCCAAGGTATTTTGTGACACAATTTTAAATGGGATTGTTTTCTTAGTTTCCCTTTCTGATAGTTCATTGTTAGTACATAAAGAAGGCAAATGATTTCTGAATATTTACTTTATATCCTGCTACTTTATTAGAATAAATTTATTTATCAGGTCTAGTGGTGTTTTGGTATAATCTTTTTCTCTATACACAGTATGGTATCATCTGCAAATAAAGACCATTTTACTTCTTTCTTTCCAATTGAGATGCCTTTTATTTCATCTTCTTCTCTGATTGCTGTGGCTCCAGTACTATCTTGAATAAGTGGTGAAAGCAGACATCCTTGTCTTATTCCCAATCTTAAAGAAAATGCTTATAGTTTTTGCCCATTCAGAATGATGTTGGCTGTAGGGTTGTCATGTATGTTGATATATGCTTCCTCTATTCCCACTTTGCTGTTTTTTATCACAAATGGGTACCGGATTTTATCAAATGCTTTTTCTGCATCATATCTATTGATATGATCATGTGGTTTGTATCCTTCATTTCATTTATGCAATGTATGCTACTTATTAACTTGCAAATATTGTACCAACCTTGCATCCCCAGAATAAATCCCAGTTGATCATGGTGTATTATCTATCAAATGTATTGCTGGATCTGGTTTGCTAATATTTTGTTTGAGGATTTTAGCATCTATGTTCACCAGGGATAGTGACCTATAATTTTCTTTCCTTTTAGCATCTTTATCTGGTTTTGGAATTAGGATAATACTGGCCTTGTAAATGAGCTTGGGAGTCTTCCATCCTATTCAATTTTTTTGACTAGGATAAGTGGCTTTGTAAGAGAAAGCCAGGATTACTAAGGACTTAAGAGTTGGCATTGGTGTTGTTCTTGCCAAAGGTGGGTACAACATTAACAAAATGCCAATTGTACTGCCTCCTTTGTTTGGCCTGACCAGCCTTCTTCTCTTTCTCCTGTTTGGCCACATTGGGGGTTCTGACTTTCCCAGCACAGGCCAGGGAGCCACAGACTTTATCTCCAAGCATGCAGCCAACTACTTCCACAGTGGTCAAAGCCTCCACCTCACACTTGCTCACGGTGGCCTCTTTCTCTAGGGGCATGCCTGCCAGAAGCACAACTCAATCTTCTGGAGCAATTCCGTCCAGCAAAGCTATATGAGCCCTGATCTACCAACAGTCTCTCCACCAGTCAGCTCAAGGGTGTGTAGCTCCTGGGCACATACAAAAACCTGTAGGTCTGTGACTGAACAGCTTTCCTCTTGAAATTTATGGAACTATTTGAGGATAGGTGTTTGTTCTTCTTTGAACATTTGGTAAAATTCACCTGTGAAGCTGTATGTTCCAGGAACTTTATTTGTGGTAAGTTTTTTTTTTTTTTTTTTTACTGCTTCATTTTCACTAGTTGTAATTGCTCTGTTCTGATTCTTCCTGATTCAGTTTTAGAAAATCGTGTGTTTCTAGGAATTTAGCCACTAAGTTCAGATCTTCCAATTTGTTGGCACATAGTAGTATATAATAATTTCTTACAATCCTTTGCATTTCTTTGGGGTCAGTTGTTAGTTTTCCTCCTTCCTTTCTGATTTCATTTGGGTCCTCTCCCTTTTTTTTTCTTAATAAGGCTAGTTAAAGGTCTGTCAATCTTGTTTATCTTTTAAAAAAACCAGTTCTTGGTTTCATTGCTTTTTTTTGTTGTTTTTTTTTTTTTTTTACTCTATATAAATTTACATGTCATCCTGCTATGATCCTTATTATTTCCTTTCAACTACTCACTTTGGGCTTTGTTTGTTATTCTTTTTGCTAGTTGCTTTACATGTAAAGTTACATTCTTTATTTGAGATTTTTCTTGTTTCTTGAGGTAGTCCTCTAATGCTCTGAATTTCCTTGTTAGGTCTGCTTTCCCTGTGTCCCACAGATTTTGGATTGTTGTGTTCTCATTTTCATTTGTCGTCACAGTAACTTGTGATTTCTTCCTGGACCTAATTGTTTAGTAACATGTTACTTAGCCTCCATGTTTTTGTGTGTTTTTTAGTTTTTTCCTTGTGACTGATTTCTAGTTTCATACCATTGTGATCAGAAAAGATGCCTGATATTATTTCAGTCTTTTAAATTTATTGAGACTTGTTTTGTGGCCTAATGTATGGTCTCTCCTAGAAAATATTCCATGTGCACTTGAAAAGAATGTATATTCTGCTGCTTTGGGATGAAATGTTCCAAAGATATCAATTAAATCCATCTGGTCTAAGTGTGTCATTTAAGGCCTCTGATTCCATATAGATTTTCTGTCTGGAATATCTATCCATTGATGTCAATGGGATGTTAAAATCCCCTACTATGATTGTATTTCTGTCAGTCTCTCCCTTTATGTCCACCCTGATCTGCTTTATATATTTAGGTTCTCCTACGTTAGGTGCATATATATTTACAAGGGTTATATCCTCACCTTTTTTTTATCCTCATCTTGAATTGATCCTTTTATCATTACATAGTGTCCTTCTTTATCTCTTATAGATTTTGCTTTAAAGTCTATTTTGTCAGATATTATTGCTACCCCAGTCTTTTTTTCCTGCCCATTTGCATGAAATACCTTTTTCTATCTCTTTACTTTTCGTCTGTGTCTCTTTCATTCTGAAGTAGGGTCTCTTGTAGACAACATATATATCAGTCTTGTTTTCTTACCCATTCAACTACCCAACATCTTTTGATTGGAGAATTTAAGCCATTTACAATTAAAGGAATTATTGATAGGAATGTATTTATTGTCATTTTATTCTTTATAACTATGTTACTCTGTTGTTGTTGTTGTTGTTGTTGTTGTTTGTCTTCTTAAAGAAGACCCTCTAACATTTTTTTGTAATACTGGTTTGGTGGTAATGAACTCCTTTAGCTTTTTCTTATTTGGAAAGCTCTTTGTTTCTCCTTCGATTTATAGCCTTGCTGGGTAAAGTATTCTTGGTTGTAGGTCCATGCTTTTCAGCACTTTAAAGTATTTCATGCCAATCCCTTCTGGCCTGAAGTTCCTGTTGACAAATAAGCTAACAATCTTATGAAAGCTTCTTTGTAGGTAATTAATTATCTTTCTCTTGCTACTTTTAAGATTATCTCTTTGTCTTTAACCTTTAATTGTGATGTTTCTTTTTTTAAAGAGTTTATTTAGTTTTAGGGAGAGGGGAAAGGAAGGAGAGAGAGGGAGAGAAACGTCAATGTGTGGCTGCCTCTCATGCACCCCCTGCTGGGGACCTGGCCTGCAACCCAAGCATGTGCCCTGACTGGGAATCGAACTGTGACCCTTTGGTCAGCAGGCCTGTGCTCAATCCACTGAGCTACACCAGCCAGGAATAATTGTAATGTTTCTTGTGGGCCTCTTTAGGTTCATCTTATTTGGGACTCTAGACTTCCTGAACTTTGATGTCTTTTTTTTCTTTCACCAGGTTAGGGAAGCTTTCAGTGATTCTTTTTTTTTTTTTTTTTTTAATTTTAGAGAGAGGAGAATGGAGGGAGGAGAGAAAGAAACACTGATGTGAAAAAGAAACATCAATTGGCCACCTGCCATATGCACCTTGATCTGAGACCAAACCCATAATCCAGGCATGTCCCTTTACTGGGAATCAAACCAGTGACCTTCCAGTTTGCAGGAAAATGCCCAACCAACTGACCCACACCAGTGAGGCTTCAGTGGTTATTTCTTCAAACAGGTTCTTGATCCCTCGCTCTCTCTCCTCCTTCTGGTAACCTTATGATGTGGATGTTGTTACACATCATGTTATCCCAAAGGACCTTTAAACTATCCTCATTTTTTTAAATTATTTTTTTCTTTTTGTTGTTCTGATTGGATTTTTTTTTTTTGCTGTCTTGTCCTCCAGATCACTGATTCAATTCTCTACTTCATCTAACCATTCATTCCTTCTAGTGTATTCTTCATTTCAGATATTGTATTCATTTCTAATTGGTTCTTTGTTACGGTTTCTGTGTCCTTTTTTATATCTGTTGTAGTTTTCACTAAATTCTTTGTAGTCTATGTTCCTTGAGCATCCTCATAACAATTATTTTAAACTCTATATCTGGTAAATTGTTTGCCTCCATTTCATTTAGCTCTTTCTCTGGAGATTTCTCCTCTTCTTTCATTTGGTATGTTTTTTTGTCCCCCCATTTTGGCTGCCTCTTTGTATTTGTTTTTATGCCTTAGGTAGATCTGCTATGACTCCCAGTCTTGTTAAGGTGGCCTTATGTAGTAGTTGTCTTGTGAAACCCAGTAACACAGTCTCCTTGATCCCCTCCTCTGGCTGCTCCAGGAATGTCCCTTGTGTGGTTCATGTGGGTCTTCCTGTTGTAATTGAGTCTTGATTTCTATTGGTCTATTCATGCTTCAGGCAGACTCTCAGGCTGGCTGACTGTGAAGTTCAACTCTGACCACAATGTATGAGCTGCTATGCAGGTGCTGACCTCACAAAGTAGAATTCACCTCAGTAGAATCTGATGCCTGCCAAGATCTCCCTTTGGATATGAAGCTAACTGGATCTTGCTCTGATGTTGTCTGAAGCTGGCCACTGGGTGTTTTGGTTCTGGGACCTCTTGGAAGGGACCCCATTGCAGACCAGTATCAGACACTGCCTGTGATTGGCCCTGGGTAACCTGTTTGGAGCTACAAAGCAATCTACAGTTTGTGGCTGCCTCTTCGGGGCCTGGATGTGCATAGGGAGGACTAAGCTGTGCACCAAGGCAGGCTTTTACAAGCACTGTGCCCAGGGCCAAGTCAGCAAAAGTCCCAAGGAAATCCAATATCGCCTCTGCCTGCCTCCACCGGCTGGCTGCCTGTTAGACTCAGTCACTGAAAGAGTCTCTGGCAGTACTAGAGTTGCATGAGGTACATTCTCAGTGAGTCCCCAGGTAGTGGCGAGTGGTGTTTATGATGCTGATATAGGTTCAAACTCAGTGCAAATGCTGGATCTGAGACCACCCAGGAAATGTCCCAGGGTATACCAAGTCTAGCTGCCACCCGCTACATGCTTAAAGACTTTTATGATGGGGCAGGGCCTCAGAGAGTCATCAAGGTGAGGCCAGCAGAGTTTATCAGGCCCAAACGGACCAACATTTGCCCAAGTTAAAGGAGTGTGCTACATTACTAGACTGTGTGAGGGAGAAATAAAATATTATGTCTGTCTTTGCTCACACACCTTCTCAGTGAGGCCTTTCTCAAGCCCCTACTTAAAGTCACAACCTCCCAACCAGCACTCATAAGCCCCTCTCTGCTTTCCTTCTCTACAGCACTTGTCACCATCATATGTCATATTAGGTATTTATGCCTATTGCCTCTACTAGAATGTCAGCTCCAACAGGTCTGGAACTTTGGGACTGTTTTGTCACCTGCTATTGCCCGACCCTAGAGGTGTTTGGTAAATATTTGTGGCATGTGCTATGGAATCACCTAGTGTTCACATGATCCCAGAACATTATTTATGTACAAACTCTGCTTCAATTCTTTTCTCATTAGTCACTTTTAATGGGCTTTAAAGTTGTGACATAGAGTTTTGTTATAGGATGATCACCTGGAAGATCCAGGATGTCGTTTTATTTATTTTTTAAAGAATACCATTGAAATGAAGAGGCAGAGGAAACCTGCAGATCCCACAGTATAGATCGGCAGACCCACGCCTTTCCTAGATCCCATTTTGAGAAATACTAGATTAGAAAACAGCAAGAAAGCCATAGTACCCACAAATGAAGAGGTCACAGGCCACATCCCAAACAGAAACAGACACCATCCCATAGTGGAATAGAGAGCCCAAATAATGAATGACCTGCATAGATAGAAGCACAGCACTACTTGATAGGCCATTCAAAGTCTAAGTCCCACTGATGACTCCTATCATTTCACTGCCCTAAGGTGTAAACCTTCACATTTGAAGGCCCTTACAGTCTGATCCAACTTTGTGTTCCACTTCCATTATCAGTTATTTCCACTGACAACCAAGTGAAGCTCTAACCATCAAACATTTCCTTGAGCCCTGCAGTAATTTTTTGTGGGTTTTATATTAATTACCCCAGTAATGCATGCACACTAAATAAGCCAGCAGAGAAGCAAAGAGAAAAGTAAGTTATTTATAAGCACAAATCATCCCCTGCCCCACCTGGACAACCACTTTGACATTTGAGTCTTTTCAGAACCCATCTGTATATAACGTAAATAGTGCCACTCCATCCCTTCCCAAACATTTCCCTCTTCTGCAATCAAACTATTTGTTAGGCATTCTCAGGATTCACACACAAGCCCTCCTTAGCCACTGGCAAATTCCGTCAGCCCTTATCTTAGGGACTTTTGGCAGCTGTCATACAACATCCCACCAGGTTGTCTGGTGGTGTTACTTAAACTTTCCCACGTGTGCCCTAGCAGACCAAGTGCCCCACTGGACTACGTATCTCCAGGACAGAGTCCCTCCTTTATGGAAACTGTGAGCCTACCACATGGCAGCCACACATCGCTAATCATCCCTCACAGCACAGGAACCACTAGTTAAATCTTCATTTACTCTATAGAGACCCATTTTGTTGTTTTTAGAACAGAAAATGCTTGTGTTACTCTTCTGGTGGGGTCACTGGCAGCAGGAGGAAAGTCCCTGTGTGGAGCTCAGCATGCTCCCTGATCCATGAGGGGGAGCCAGTGAAAAGCAGAATTAGAAACATTTTCCTCTCAGAACTAAGCCCTGGGTGCCTCTTTAAAAGAAGGACAGGCTGATGAGTCATCCATGAGAAGTGAAGAAAATAAGAAAACAAATTAAAATTGTGGAAGAAAATGATCCTGCAGTGAAGAAAAGAACAGACATCTCAGAAGAACTGGGGCAGGATGGTAAGCTCAATGTTAGTCATAAAATTTAAAAAGCAGTAGTCTCAATGTAAAACAAAACACAGGGAAAGAAGGAGAGCTATGGGCAGGTAAGCCATGAGGTAAAGTAGGGCTGACAAGATGATTTCTTCACACCTGCAGGAGTGTCAACTAACCAGAGGAAAATGAGACATCAGCAAGTTGGTACAATTTTCCATCGTATATGTTGTTATAACGAAAGGATGTTAAAGGCATCACCTTATATCCCTTGTGTTTGTGATCTCAAACAAAAATCAACATTTATCATTTTATTACTTAATCATTTCCCCTGCTTCATAATTAGATCCAAAATTAAGTTACTTTATAATGAAAAAATAACCTTTTAGAAGTTTGTTATGAAAGTTTAGAAAATATTTGAGCTGCTAAAATGAAACATCTATGAAGTATGTAGTATGATGCTACGAGATCTTTTTTGAAAAAGACTTTCTTAATTAAGCTTAAGCCTGCTATAAATATAAATGCCCTGGCTAATAGTCTAACTGAGGGTGGGGGGAAAACCAGAACAATTCACTCTTTCCCTTCTCCAGCAAAGGGCAAGTATTATGTGATACGGTGCATGTGTGTGTGTATCTCCCTCCCTCTCTCTCTCTCTCTCCTTATCTTCTGCTCTCTGTCTCTCCCCTTGTCCTCTATCTCTCTGTCCTTCTGTCTCTCTCTCCTTCCCCTGCCCTTCCAGGAGAGTCCTTGATGGAGGTATTTTTTAGAACTACACAATCTATTTGCAGACCCTAATTAGTATAGTGATTCCATGAAGACAGAAAGCAAGTAATACTGGAGCATTCAGAAATCTTTTTCTTCTAGATAAACAAATACTGCTGATACAAAAGGATCTGGCTCTCTAGTATCTTCTTCAAGAAGAAAATGATTTCCCCTAGGTCCTGCTTGCTCTCTTCAGGGCCCTTTCAATCTTCTGATAACCCAAGTCTTCTAGGAGAATCTGGGGAACTAAAAGTAGCCTAGGCTACCTTCTAGGTTAAACTCTGAGCAAGGAGAAGCCAACTTTATGACCTCCAGTGAAGTCAAAGAAAGTCTGAGGCATCAGGAGTAATGAAATACATCAGAAAAAGACTCACCAAAATGGAAGGTTTCACAGTGAGAGAAGCTCATTCAAAGACACTGATGTTAAATACCACTTTCCTTTTTCTGATTTCTGCTGACAAAGTTAGGCAACAAGAAAGACAACTCCAGCCTTGGTCAGTGTGGCTCACTTGGTTGGAGCACTATCCCATACACCAAAATGTGGGGGGTTAGATTCCCCGTCAGGACACATACCTAAGTTGTGGGTTCAATAATGGATGGGGAGCAACCGATCAATGTTTTTCCCCTCACATTAATGTTTCTCTCTCCCTCCCTTTCTCTCTCTGTAAAATCAATAAACATATTGAAAAAAAGAAGAAGAAAGAAAAACAACTCTGGCTTCTTAGGACATATGTGACTCTCAGCAACTCAGGGATCATGCCATGGAACTGAAGATGCAAAATCAAGGTCAGCCCCTGGGTAAATGTGAGGTGATGTTCCCATCTGGGCCCTAACAGAGACTGATCACACCTGATCACCCACCACCCAACCAAACTGCGCCCCACCTCCCAGAGGCCCTGTGCCCCTCTCTCAGCTCTATCATGTGTTTTTCCATATAAAACCTTCAGACAGGATATATAATTCATTTTCCCCAGCCTCCTACTAAAATGTAACTTTTACAAAGTCAAAAGTTTTTGTTTTGTTCAGACATGCCACTGCCTGGCACTGGTAAAAGCAAAGAGTTATTTTCTGAATGAGTGCCACAGAGTAAATGCAACAGAGTATTTTAATATTATACATGAGCACATAAAAAGTAAAATCATTCAACATCACTTATGTTGCCTTTTCACGAAAATGCTTAACCCAAAGAAGCAATGAGGAAGCAATCAGATTAAGATCTTGGGACTTTCTACAAAACAACTGGCCTGTATTCTGCAAAAATACCAATGTCATGGTGGAGGGAAAGAAGGAGAGGAATTGTTTTACGTGAGAGACATGACAAGCCAAGAAAATACATGATCTCTGACTGAAATCTGGATTTTTTTATACACCTGTTAAGGACATTTAGGGACAATTGAAAAATATGTTGTATCTGTGTGAGTTAATACTATTACAGTTGTGCGGGAAAGTGTCCTTTTTCCTAAAAGATACATACTGAAGTATTTAGGGGTGAAGTGTAATGATGTCTGCAATTTACTTTCAAATGGTACAGAAAAAAATTTTATTAGTATTTACATACATTAGAGAGAGAAAGAAACAGAAAGCAAGAGTGGCAATATGTTATCCCTATTGAATAGAGGTGAGAGGTCTACAAACATTCACTGTACTACTCTTTCAACTGTTTTGTAAGTTTGGAATTTTTTTAAATAAAGCACAGGTAAAGGGGAGTTAAAAATAAAAGAGCTCATGCCAGAGAGACAGTGGGATCAATAGGAGGGCAGTCAGCCCGCAGTAGGAGGGCTGTGCTCCTGGCCCCCCTGCACTCTCCAACCACATCAGCCCTCCGAAAACACCTGAGGTCTGGAGTCCCACCTGCTCTCCCAGTGCCTGGTCCCCGCCCACCTTTCCTCCTTTGAGACATGTTCAGATCCTTCCCACTGCATGAAACCTTCCCAGATTGCTCCCTTCCCAGCACCCACTATATTTCATTTAAACTCACCATCTCCTACCGCACCTTCAGCATCCCACACATCACAAAAGCCATGGGTACTAATTCCTGTGCAGATGCTTCGCCTTTCTGCCCAACCGCAGCCTCTCCGTCACAAGCAAAGACCAGAATCCCAGTCTCCCTACTTTCTATCCCTAGCAGAGCATGCATAGCACTTTATCCACAGCGAGTTCCCAAAACAGACCTTGATTAAAAACTTTCTGTCCCTCACCCGTCCTCATGTCTAATAAGAGGGAAGATAGTATCATCATCACACTGTTACTTCTGTCATGTATGTTTCTGTGGTAAGTGTTGTCACAGGAACACAGGCCAGGTAGTCTAGCTTATTGGTAGTGTGTCCACATCCTGGGAAAGGCACAGCACTCTTTGAAGATGGGCATCACAGCTGTCCCCTTACTCCAACCACCCACAGCTCCCAGCATGAAAAAAGCACTCAATAAATGGTGAGTGGTTGAGTGAATGAATGCTCATTCCGTTTCCAAACATATATTATAAATTATAAAAACTAAGACAATCGAAATTGTAGTAGTTGCACAGACCTGCAAGCACTGAAATTAACATGTTAGACACAATTAAATTTGAAGATCTTTTCTCATTCATGGACTTAAAATCTTTTTATGTCCTAGCTCCTCAAAACATAAAGTTTTTTTTTTTATTTTCTAATGGCTACTGCCTTGGATCAAACCTAAGGAATACAACACACTCCTTAAAACAGTGACACTGAATCAGGGCAAAGTTATGGAGGGCCATCAGCCTGACAGCTATAGACCAAGGAATGGAGAGGGACCACAAGCACTTTGAAAATGCTCCACAAATGATTCTGAGAAGCTTTGGCTCTGAAATCAGAGGGAGAACTGTACTGATGCTGATCCTGAACAAAAGAGAACAAAGGGACCCTGGTGCATTCCCTCAGCCTGGCTCAGGGTGACTACATGCTGAGCACTGCTGGGAAGACATCCCATTATGCCCCCCCTTCTTTTTTTACAAACACATGACATAAAGCCCCTTACACTTGATATAATTGTTATGTAAAATATGTAGAGAGATACTGTCTTCTTTTAAAAATATAAAATAAATAAACAAGATATTAAAATAAGTTTCCATTAAATAAATTTTAAAAAATTAGCCCTGGCTGGTATAGCTCAGTGGATTGAGCATGGGCCTGTGAAGCAAAGGGTTGCTGGTTCGATTCCCAGTCAGGGCACATGCCTGGGTTGCAGGCCAGGTCCCCAGTAGGGGACACATGAGAGGCAACCACACATTGATGTTTCTCTCCCACTCTTTCTCCTTCCCGTCACCTTTTTCTAAAAATAAATAAATAAAATATTTTAAATTAAAAAAATTAAGAAAGTTTTGCTTTCCATATCATTGAAGAAGGGAATTATTATTTAAACTATATTCAAGTTTATTAAACAAATTTTTTAAAGTATTAAAAAATTTGTTTAATAAACAAATTTTATTTGTGGTTCACTTGGTTGGAGCATCTTCCCATAAACTAAAAGGTCATGCATTCAATTCCTGGTCATGGCACATACCTAGGTTACAGGATCAACTTCTGGTTGGAGTGCAGATGGGAGGCAACCGATCAATGTTTGTTTCTTACACTGTTTCTCTCCTTCCCTCCCCTTTTCTGTAAAATCAATATGTGTGTCCTCAGATGAGAATTAAAAAAAAGTGTTATAAAGTGTTTAACTTTCATCAGCTTCAAGGTTTATGTTGCCCCCAAAATTTCACGTGTAACTGAACTTCCAAATCTGCTAACACCTGCTGATTGATTTCATTCTGGATTCTAAGATGTCAATTTCTTGAAAATTTTTCTTTGCTTCTCATTTTTCTTGTGTTTCTTCTTGAGAATGGCTAATGAAAATATCACCAATATTATAAGGTATCATTAAGCAGTCATCATCTACAAGCATGATGTCCTCACAAGCATCTTCTAAATTTTGGAATTGTTTCTTTTTCACAACTATTTCTTCCTCCTGCTCTGCAATTCTATTTGTATTCCATGGAGATCTGTTTATCTTTTGTTCATTTTCCAAAGTAGCACTGGCATCTTCTGCAGTAAGGCCTGTATCATTTACATCTATTCTCTACCCAGCACCACTAATGCTGACCCACACTTTCCAAAAGGGATTCAATTTAATAGAGGAATCAGGTGTGGTTAAAAAAATAATAATAATACATTATACTGCTAGTCTTTCTGCACACCCTCTCACCCCCAAGAGAAATGCTAGTTCCTGAGAAAGAAAAAGAAAGTGTGTATGTTAACAGAATCTCAGACTTGGAAAGCAAATGTGATGGTTGCCTAGCCTAGTACTCTCCGTACTACACATTCATTCTTTCCACAATGACTCTAACAAGCTCATATAACCTTGTTGAAGACATAGAGTAACAAGGAGCTCCTGACTGCTCAAAGCAGTCCAGTCGAAGTTCCACAGCTCTGACTGATCTGCCTTACCATGAATAGAAATCTGCCCTCAAGAACTACATGGCCCTTACCTGTGAAAGGCCCTGTGCATAGTTATCTGAAGCCCCCACTGCTCAGATGCCACACCAAATCCCAGGTATTTGACTTCTCGGTGATGCACCACCATACAGACTCCAAGAAGGCCGAAAGAGAGGCATAACCAAATTCCTTATTAGAAGCAGAGATGTCTTCAGTTTCTTTTAACCATGCCACTCAGCTGTTGAGGAAGTGGCAATAATCTCTAAAATGTTGTCAAGACAACCAAAGTCCAAATATAAATCTCTGAGATTCCACTCAGAAGCAATTTTTGCTTCTGAGCACATACACACTCAGAGGAAATAATAAAAGATCCTGTCCTCCTCCTCTTTTCTTCTTCCTTCTCTCCTCCTCTTCTTCCTCTATCTTCTCTTTCTCTCCTCTTGCTTTTTTGCCACGGGGTAATATGTGTTAAAAATGCATACTGGGAAGCTTTCTACCTCTGGGGTTGGAACAGCTGCTATCTCAATATTGTTTTTGTCAAGATTTTTTTAACATACTTTCCTGTTTTTAAGCTACATGATCTATAATACTAGTTGAGATTACAGAGTGGGACAATTGGCACTCTACTGGCAAGAAGGAGACTCATGGGGTCCTAGGTGTCCATCAAGGACCCCTGTCAAACACATCTTCCTGCATGGCTAGCTTGCATGGATGGCCCAACTTATCCTGAGAAAGGTCACTTACAAAGGCTTTGGGATAAACATGGGAAAGTACACCCATAATAAAAATCAGAGCAAAGAATTTGTAACAGGGAGCCTAAAGAAACCCAATGTGCTTGAGTCCTTGGTTTTTCCAACAGCACAAGCATTCAGAGAATGTTCCACAGATTGTGGTCAATTCCATCTGGGAGACTTGTCAAAAGAAATAAGATCAGACATACCCTAAAATCAGGGTACAGGTGATAGGCACAGGTACAAATAAAAAAAGACATGCCAACTGGTCCACTCTCACTTCCACTTGCTGCAAATGAACACCCCTCATGTGAACACACACACACACCGTGCTCAGGAACCTCTGACCATACAGTGGGAGCAAAAGACTACAGCCAAGAGATAAAAGCCTGCTTTGCTGATGCCTGAAACAACCTTGGGAAGCACATCCTCAAGTAATTACTAAGCAATCAGGGCACAAAAAAGATAGCTCTTCAACCTCTCTAGTGAGACACTAAGAGTCCAGTTAAGAGGCCAGCATTTTCCATCACCTTTTCAAGGGGGCCCAACAGAGAGTGATCCCAACAAAGGGTGTGGCTTCTATGGTCTCAGACCTACTGAGACTTCAAGGAGGTGGGGCAATGGCTAAAAAACAGGAAGCTTGGTGCTAGCCATATGCAAGACTTCATAGACCTCCTGACACAAAGAGCAAAGTGCTTGGGGTTCCTGTTAAATGTATGAAAGGACTTTTGGACTTTTAAAAGTTCAGCCACTGCCCACAGAGTTCTCTCTCAAATCAAGAGAACAAATCCAAACCAATTACTTACAGTGACCTGACCTCATCCAAATGCTCTCTCATTTAAAGCATTGCCTTATTTGGATGACCAGTTGAGAATACAGTCTGTCACAATCATCTTGCCCAGGACAGGACCGGTGAAACTGGAGGTCCCAGCCTTTCAAATAAGATATCCTCTGACCTAAATAAGACTAAAATCTAGTCACTCTCAAAAACAAAACCAAAAAAAGAAAAAAAGGTCATGAACATGATGTGACATGAATGGCACTTCAAAGCCTGTATTTGCCCAGAAACATCTTCCTGCTCTGTGTTGGCACTGTTCTCCTTTTCCAGGCTGAAACTCTGATTCCAGCAGTCACTGCAAAGAACCAGCAAACAAGGCATTGTTTCCAGGAAGCCACTAAGAGTGTGTTTCATTCTCAGAGATAAGAGAAAAAGAAATAAAGGGATTTCCTCCAGCTTTCTCATCTCCCAGGCCTGCTAGTTGTCACTCTGGAATCAGAGGTTAGCTGTAAGTGATACCATATATCTAAGGAGATCATCTGGTATAGTCCTCTGCCTTAAAAGGAAAGATGTTATTATGTCCACTTTATAGATGAGGTGACCAAGATACTTGTCCAAAACTGCACGGCTAGTGAGTGAGTGGAAAAAGAATAAGAACCCAGGTGTGCTGCTTCCAGGTGCAGGGCTCTTCTCAACTGATGCGTTTTCTTGTAGAAGGATCTAGAGACTGATCAAGCAGTGAACCTGATAATAATTCATGTAATAGGGCAGGGCCTGTGCCACCTAAGTAGATGACAAAGGAGAAAACATGGAGGGGAGGAAAGAGCAAAATATCTCCTACTTCATTTACTCTCAATGCCAATCCTGACACACACAACCCGCGTCAAAGTTGCTTCTTGATTCTCTGAGATACAACATTCCTTCTAAGTCTTTTAAGGCCGTCTCTGAGTCTGAAATGACTCCTCGCAGGGAAAACATGGGATTCCCGGAACTGAAGTCTGGACTATATCACAGAGGCTGGCAGACAATGAAATCTACCCCTGCAACAAGGATAAGGTCAACAGAGGAAGACCAGAGCAGCATCCTCTTCAGATCCCAACTGTGGCTGAGCCCGCCAAGGGGCAGGAACACTGTGGGGGTTGTGCGGGAGTGACAGGCAGTTTGCCAGATGCCCTGGAATTCTAGGAGAACCAGACAGTCCAGTGGAAATGAGAGTTCTGGCAAAGGAAGGACCATGGAGGGTGGTGACGCACACGGTCTTGTCAAAGGTTCCAGACGAGCCTAGAGGGTGCCTGGACATTCCATTGATCTGCTACAATTCAATCCTAATCTAGAATCATTTCCTCTTTATAGGCTTCCTGCACATCCATCTTGACAGACCAGTTAGCATTTCTTGAGACAAGTACGAACGAGTCTACCCTCCCAGCTGCTCTTTTTCTAGGAAATGGTTTACTTGGGATCAGATTTGCTGAGGGCAGTACAACTAGGTATCAATGCCAAAGGTTGCTGAAAACACGGCTTAAAAGTAACTCTTTCAAAAGAAGTAATTCTAGACTTTGATGTTGCCCCCCCCCCCCCGCGCCCCAAAACAAATGGCTCTTAACATTCTCTGAACTCCCTGGGGTTGTTTTCAAAGGGCTGCCCTGTCATCTGACAGGTCTGCCAGAACCCAAGGCTTGGGGGTTTGTTTTTGTCTTGGTTCCTGCCTTCTTTCACATTTCTTCAGAATAAGTAAGAAAGCCCAGTTTGGAAGGGGAACTGGTGATAGAGAAGGACTTTCTCATCCCGCTTTTACCCCAGGCACAAAAAGTTTTCTAAGCACAACACTCTACAGTACTTTTTCACCTCCCAGCCGCGACATCCCCTCGAGCTCTCCTACCCCTGGCAGGCCTTCCTTTTTAAAAAGTGAATAAACCAATTGCTCCCAGGAGGCAAAAGAGGACTTGACGCCTCGGCCGAGTAACTTAAAGTTTCCACCGGAAGGAAATTATCAAAGGAGAAGGAGAAAGCCCTGCACCACCGGAGGGGCTACGGCCGGGACCTGCACTGGCTGCAGTCTTCTAGTTCCAGCGCAGGGTCTCGGGCGCCCGGCCGAGCCCCGGCCCCGGCCCTGCCCCCAGCGCAGCGAAGGTTGAGCAAATCCCGGGAAACCGACCGACTGGAGGTGGACCGAGTCTAGAAAGCTCCGGAGCAGGCTCGGAACCGGACCTCAGCAGGGCTGGAGAATAGGAAAAGGGGGGAGACAGGGCACTGGGATAGAGGGGCGCACGGACCTGGGCCCCTTGACCCAGGACCAAGACACTGTGGGGTACCCGGTGCGGAAACTACGGGGGTGCACGGACTAGGGGAGCGCCGAGAACTAGGCAGGCGCACAGACGGTTGGGGCGAGGGGAGGTGGACACGGGAGTAAAGGAGGGCGCACGGACTAAGGGGAACCAGGAGTTGGGGAGGACAAAAAGGGGCTCACGGACTGGGGTGCCGCAGGGGATGAGAGGGGTGCGGAACCGTGGGAGGCGCACGGACGAGGTGGGCGCACGAAAGAGAGTGTCCCCGGCTGTCCCCGGCGGGCGGCGCAGGACTCACCCCGAGAAGACACACTTTGAGCTCCCGTATCGCCATCATGTGCTCCGGGCTGGACCGGGCAGAGGCTTAGCATCCTCCGGCCCGGGCCGCGCCTCGCCCACGCCGAGCCAGCGTTCTCCAGTCTCCGCCTTTTCCCCCGTGGCGCCCGCTGGCGGAACCGCCACCGCTGCTATTTCTAGGCCTACAGCCCTGCCGCGGTCAGTCACGTGGCTGCCGGCCGGCTCCTCCCGGGGTTTCGGGTCTGGCCTCCTCCCGCCCCAGCTCCTGGAACGCCCCCGGGACCACGTCAGCCTCCCTGGGACCTGGGGCGGGGGCACTGCCTCTTATCTCAGACCAGCTCAGCCGCTAGACCCGGTTCTACTGATCTCTCTCCGACATCTGCCTCTCCAGCCCCAACCCCACGCAATGCCCGTGCGGTGGAAGGAAGACTTGGCCCCACGAGGGGCTGTATCACTGACTCTTCCATTCCTCATCTGAAAAGTGGGTGCTGTTGCCCGAGGTCATTTGTATGGGAGCACTTGGGAGTCCGTGTGTCTGTCCCATCATTAAATGACATTATAGGTTCCCCTCAGGGATGGAGTCAAGCAAGAGACAATTGTGAGGATTAGAAGGAGGGATTTACCCCCATGTAGCCCTTTGCTCTCAGCCCTGAGTTTATTTTTCTATGTGTAGTTGAAAATGGTGCTAGAAGCAATATTCTATTTTCCCCCCAAAACAGACCTGTCCGGGTCTGAAAAGGAAACATGCATTCCAGAGAGGAAGCTGCCTTGCTCAGTATAGACAATGCTACAACTTGCCTGGGTAGCCAGGACACACAGCCCTCAACACTCTATCTAGAAATGTATAGCTCCCCGCAGACCTTCCGCATCCTTCCTTGACACGGAAATAAGAAGAGGTTCTGGCTGGAGACAGTCAAAGGAGGCCTGTGGATCCACCATCTTTTCTTTGCTGTGCTCGGCCCAGTGTCCCTCATCTACTCAGAGGACTTCGTTTGTTGTTGCTATAGAGATGTAGGCCTTTTGGACTTATCTAACTAACCTGAATAACTCACTGGCATTTCCAATTGGAAATAATAATGTTTTTAAAAAGAACCAAGCAAACTGAAATTGAGAACAGGCTGACAGTGACCAGAGGGGAAAGGGGAGGGAATTTCAGGGGAAGCTGGGGAGAGTTTGAAGGAACAAGCATAAAGGAGACATGGACAATAACAAGGTGGGGAGTGGAGACTGGAGGGAGGTGGGGAGGGCTTGGGTGGGGCTGGGATGGGGGTAAAGGGCAGAAAACTGTACTTGAACAACAATTAAGTTTTTTTTTAAGTTATTTTCAAATGTAAAAACTAAGCAAACAAACAAAACTTCATGCCCTATCCCAAATTCTCAGACCTCTCTCCAGAGTTGCCAACTTTGGTCAAGGACAATTCCATTCCCCCAGTAAACAACCCACCATGATTATTTGGCTTTGTTCCCATTGAAGCCTGGTTAGTTAGCACCCAGGTAGCCCCATACAATGGGGACTTCTGAATCGTGGCCTCCAGGGAGAAAATCCTAGAAGCCAGAGTCAAAACAGGTTGCAAAACAGACAATTGGCAATTAAATTCCCCAGAGCAGCAGGGGCTTCCCCTTGACTGGTACAGACTCACTCATGCAAATCTGGACTGAACTGTTTGAAAAGTAGTGGCCTTGGACAAGATACAGGTCCTACTCAACTTGGAGATTGTTGTATCAATATCAGTCCTTGGTTTAGCGTCCGGAGCAAGGACAGTCTTCTATGTGGGCAAAGTGAAAAGAGGCCTGTCCAGAATTACCCAGCCCTGGTAACAATATCTCACTGTCCTCAGATTTGCTGGGGAGAGAGCAAGTGCTACACAGTTGCAGGGACAGCGTGGTAAAGCAACTCCTTCACCCAGGGCTTCAACAGCCTCCCCCAGTTTCTAGGTCATCCCTGGCAGTATAACATGAATCTCCATGTAGAAGCACTTCCCTTTGGCCATTCTCCTCACTCCTCAGAAGCTGGTTAAACCAGTGTGGAAGCCTTTTCTATTATCTACATCCTAGGGAATAAGAGGGATTCATAAATTGCAATTAGTGGCTGAGGACAGAACCATCCCCAGACAAAAATGAGCTAACAAAATTTCTCTTCCATTCCCTTACTCTTCTTCAGGATTCTTCTCATTCTACTCTCTTCAACATTAGCCTAGTTGTCTGGGATATTTGTGTGATTTGGTTTCTAGGCTTTCATGAAATAGTCCTTACAGGCACCCTCACACCCCCCAAAATACACCTTAGTCTATTTGTCCTTCTCCCCACCCCCAACCGTATTGAAAATCATCTCATTTGTGTCTCATTCTGATCAAACCAAGTGCTCTGTTTTACCAAGTGGCCATCCTATGTCCACTGGACCACCTTCATGGGTTTATACTCTCTCCTTAGCCAGGTCACCCTTGGGGACTTAAAAACGGACCTCATGAAAAACCTGGTCTGCATGATCAGGTTTGCATGACACATTGGCTGTCACCAGGAAGAAGGGACAAAGACTGCTATGAGACATATTTGAGAGAGACAGGCCTGGGTGGCTCTCAACTTTTTAAAACCATAATGTTTTCTGTGAATGCTCTATCCTACTCTATGATTACTGTAGTGAGGACCTGTCCTGCCTCCTCTGCAATTTTCTGAAAATATGAAGAGGTTCTAATACAACTTAAGCAGGGATTAAAAAATCAATGGTACATAACTGAAAAGTTATCAAATAAAATAATAGAACATGTACATTTTTCTTATGAGGTCATTGTACTAATTCAAACTTCTGTTTTTCTGTTGCTTTTAAGTCTTCAATGGTGCCATACAAGAAATCCAAACTCTTCGGTGTATCTGGCCCAAGCTAGCCTCTTCTCTGCCCACCAGGTGAAACCCCATCACTTTTCAAAGACCTACTCAAATTTCATCTTCGTAGGAAATTATACCCCTGAGCTTTCTCCTACTCGGCTCCCACTTTTCTTAACTTTACTGAACATAAATAAAGTAATTAGCAACGAAATCTCTTTTACAGGAAGTCACGTCTAAACAGATACATGAGTGTAATTATCTACCTTTATGAGAGGTATCATAGATTGGGAAAGGATCATCTCTGTATCACCAGGGTTTTTTTAATGACAAAAAATTTTTTTTAAAAAAGGAAAAGTAGCCCCGGCTGGTATAGTTCAGTGGATTGAACACGGGCCTGCAAACCAAAAAGTTGCGAGTTCAGTTCCCAGTCAGGACACAGGCATGGGTTGCAGGCCAGGTCCCCAGTAGAGGGCACGTGAGAGGCAACCACACATTGATGTTTCTCTCCCTCTCTTTCCCCTCTTTCTAAAAGTAAATAAATGAAGTCTTTAAAAATCGAGAAGAAAAGCAACTAGAAATGAGTCTTTTTATCTCAATCTACCCAGAACTTTTCTAGAAAGACCTTTGGGCCCATTTGCTATTTAAATAAGCTTGCAACTTTGTGGGTCTCTGTCTGGGAGACCACAGAGTCATCTTCCTGATATGGCCCCAAGATCCAGGGACTATCCCCCTAATAGGATGGCTAGCCTGTTGACACTCCTCACCCTGGCATCCATCTCAGAAGGTTCTGAATGGAGATTTGTCTCAAAAGAATAGGATCATTCACCAATAAATATTTAGTGAAAGTCTACCAGCTGACTACAAAGTGTCTGGAAAACCACCGCATTCTTTCTTTAAAATCTACCAGAAGCCATGACAGCCATAAATCTGATCATGTTTTTTGAGCCAGTATATCCTTTTTTAGACTATAACATATGGACAAACATGAAAAGGGAATAATTATAGAGCCTGCCTCTTTATGCACAAACATGCACCCAAAGAAACAAAGAAATGCATTAGAAAATTTTTTCAAAAAAACCCCAACCTCCACTGAGATAAAGGGAGGATAACAATAGCAACATCAAAGGGGAGAAATAACTAAGATCACTCAACATTTAGGGAACAATTAAGAAAACTATGGTATCTTTTCAAGGGCACATTTAATGGTGTACAGTGGTGTATATCACTTGGGTATTAAATGAAATGTGTGTACTATGTAGAGTTATAGAGAAGTTTGTAGTAAGTTTCTGTGAGAATAATATGACACAGACTGCAAGCTGATCTCAGCAGATCAATGGTGAGTCATCTGGTCTGCTCAAGGACCAGTTAAGAAAAAATTAAAATATTTATAAACTTTGCTTTTAAGAATTATATCTTTTCTATGGAACTTTAGTGTCTCCAATATCAGTTAAATGGCCTTTTAATATTTCTCATCTTCTGAACAACTTTCTTACTCCCTTTCTTCCTTCCTCTTTTCCCTAAATTCTATACACTTTCTAACTAGCATGTGCTGCCATCTCTTATTTGTAGCACTGCCCTTTAAACACATTTTGAGGAGCTGAATCTGGGACATACCTAATTCAGAGAGGGATCTGAGGAATTTAAGAAAGCGGAGGTCAGAGGACCCCACAATTCACCCACAGACTTGAAGGAGAAAGCAGCCTGAGGGATTCTGAGTTGCTAGCATAAAACAATAAACTTAACTTCCATGGCTGAAAGTCTTTTTAAAAGAAAGGGACTACTGGGCCATGGCTAGCGAGAAAGAAAAAAAAAGACCATGTCCTAGGGCATGAAGTCTCAACCACCAGCAGCAGCACCAGACAGACAAGGCAACACGTCTGCTGTCCTGGGGCTGACGGGCTGGTCTAACACATCAAGTGGAGGGAAGACAGCTGTGAGTTGCTATGAAAGGATTTACACTGGCTGTAGATAAAGGGGGTGGGAAAAGTGGAAGTGGGACTAATTCTGGGATAGGCTCAGAGGCCATAAGGAAGAAGAGTTTGTTCCTGTGGACTGGTTGTGAGCAACAGTCTGGAAAGTTCCTGTGTAAACAGGAAGTGGAGGCTCCTGGGGTCCCATGGCACCTGGCTATTCCCTCTATTAGACAAACAGGGAATAGCCACCTGGAAGTTAATTCAAAGTGCCAACACACAATCAAGAATGTGAGCAGTCTTGTTAGCCGACCCTCAGTTATTAACAGCCTGTTCTGTCTCTTTCTTTTATTCTCCAGGCTGGTATAATTTAATTTACATCTCAGAAATTTTCTCTTGTCTCTAGGGAGAACTAAGAAGAGAAGGAGCCTCCACTTGTAGGGAGGAGATTATTCTCAGGCACCAGGGAATGAAGCAGTGTGGTGGAGGGCATGGGAGATAAGTAGGTACAAATTCCTCTATAAATTACTGTCCTCCATTGACCATTTTAGTTGTCTTCATCTGCATGTGACAAGGACAGCGACATCGTTTAGAAGCATAGGAGCAACAGCCAGCAAAGTGGGTAAGTTGTTAGCACTCCAGACAGAGGGACAGGAGCAGAGAGGATGGTGGGCACCCGCCTTTCTCATTTTCTCTATCACTACCTGAATGCATGTGCTCAGTATCTGAGAAAAAGCAGATTGTCCTCACTTAAAACAAGGGAAGCATCTGTTGGACTTTCACAAAGGATTGGTGTCAGGTGACAACTTTCTACATACACCTTTCTGAGTCTCAACACTGGGCACCATGCCAGCCTTCTCATTTAACTGGCCTCTTCATGGTTACTCCTGCCCATCAGCCTCTACAGTCTTTCCAGTTCCTGGCTGAACTGAAAAGACTGAGTTAAAAGAAGATATTAAGATATATGTTAACATCTCCCGCAAAATGAGAATGAATGAATTCAGCTGGGAGACCACCTCCAATAAGCCATAAACAATAATGTAACACAGTCAGTCTTACTGGGAAATGAAATTTGCAATGATGTAGACCAAAGTCAACCGAACCCAGTTTCGTTTCTTAGATCATCAGTAGATTGATTTTCCTGGCTGGTCATATAAATTTCACTGGAACTGCTTAGGGTAATACTATGGAGATTAGGCTATTTTTTCCTTAAAAGTAGTTATGTTTAACGTTTTTGTACTTTAATATTATTTGTTATCAAACTAGAAAACTGATTTTAGATATTGGAAACAATTCTCATATCTTCAAGAATTTCTTTTAATTATTTACACATTCATTCAGCAAACAGCGGATGCTGACTGGTGAGCTTGACGACACTGGGCGTGGGACCAGACAGGTGGCACTGCGGGCATGGAGCCTACAATGAAAACAGACAAACAAGTAAACAGGCAACTAGAATATGCTGTTAAGTGTCTGAAGCTTAGTATATTTGCTTCATTTTTCTTACTCTTTTGATTAAGAAAATAAATATAACTTCCAGAGTTAGCAAACCTTGAATATAAGATGGCTAGAATTTGAACCTAGTCAACCAGGAGGTGAGTGTGTGTGAGAGAGAAAGAGAGAGAGAGAGAAAGAGAGAAAGAGAGAGAGAGAGAGGGAGAGAGAGAGGGAGAGAGAGAGAGATCTTTGTTCTGCCTGAATTCCCAAGACTGCCTTGGGCTAGGAAGAGCCTAGTGCTATTTCCTAATTCCAAGTGCCTCTCTGGAGATCTAAGTACAGCTAAGTCCTCACTTACTGTCCACAACAGGTTCTTGAAACTGAAACTTTAAGCAAGTGATGTATAACAACACCAAGTTTATTCCAGCTGAGGGTTGTGTGTGGCTGGAACCCACCCTGGACAGGACCCCCTTTGATCACAGGGCTACGTACACCCACACCCCCAGACTCACTCAGACTGGGCCAGTTCACACACTCTAATCCACCTAATGTGCATATCTTTGGGATATGCAAGGAAACTAGATGTCCCCAGAGAAAACTCACGCAGATATGGGGAAAATGTCAAAACTGCATACAGACAGTAACCTGGATGGGAATCAATCTTTTTATCATCAAAGTTATAATAAAACAATGTTGAAGAAACTAACATTATTTGAGAACTTACTCTTCCTAACCTAATGGTAAACTGGATTGCCTTAAGCTTCCAATGACACTGGAACTCTTGAAAATCTTGTTTCTATAGTTGTTATCATTATTATTAAACAATTATTCTCAGTGTTATTCATTGCCTTGCTTAACTTACCCATATGACAGGACCTATTATAAATCATCTATAATCCAGTCCATAGCACAGCACATATCCTGCACTCTGAAAACATTTGAGTGAGTGGATGAGAGAGTTAGTGTCAGCACGACAGATAATCTTAAGTGTGGTACGGTAGAAAGAACACTTTTGCATCAGACGAAACTAAATTTAAATCTAGGCTCCTTCTTCCTCAGTCTGTGTGAATTTAAGGGAGTTTCTGAATCTTTTCGACCTGCAGTATCGTACTTTCTTAAAGATCACTAGCAAACTGGATGACTAACCATCCCAGTTTGCATGGGACTCTCCAGGTTGTAGTGCTGATGGTCCTGCAACCTGGGACACATCCAGATAAACAGCAGCAGTTGGTAACCCTACTCCTTTTCCTATGCCTGTAAAACTGTTTCTGGGTTATTACTGTCCCTTAAAACGGAATTGGTAACTTCTAAACAACCTAATTTCCTTCCTCAGTTTTCAGCTCTGAATGTGAAGACTCTAGAATTAGAAAACAGCATCAATATTTTACACATAGCTATAAACGTCTGAATTACCTATTGTCACTCACTATCTTATACTCATTTCACATGGAAGGCTTAAATATGTAAATTATAATGTCAGCTAAGTAACAGCTGTTTCACTGAATGACATACCAGGTTTTTCAAAAGAAATGGGAAATAAGATTCTCCAAGGAGGACATACAGAGGATCCAGAGACACATGAAAAGATGCTCGATATCGCTAGCTATCAGAGAGATGCAAATTAAAACCACAATGAGATACCACTTTACACCAGTCAGAATGGCTATCATAAACAAAGAAACAAACAACAAGTGCTGGAGAGGTTGTGGGGAAAAGGGGACCCTGGTCCACTGTTGGTGGGATTGCAGACTGGTACAACCACTATGGAAAGCAGTATGGAATTTTCTAAGAAAACTAAAAATGGACGTGCCTTTTGACCCAGCAATTCCACTGCTAGGAGTATATCCTAAGAACCCTGAAACACCGATCCAAAAGAACCTATGCACCCCAATGTTCATAGCAGCACAATTTACAATAGCCAAGAGTTGGAAGCAACCTAAATGCCCATCAGTGGATGACTGGATCAAAAAACTATGGTACATTTACACAATGGAATTCTATGCTGCAGAAAGGAAGAAGGAGCTCCTACCCTTTGCAACATCATGGATGGAGCTGGAAAGCATTATGCTAAGCGAAATAAGCCAGGCAGTGAAAGACAAATACCATATGATATCACCTTTAACAGGAATGTAAACAACAAAACAAACAAGCGGGCAAAATGTAACCAAAGACACTGAAATACAGAACGTGCTGACAGGGTCCAGAGGGTAGAGGGGAGGGAAGCACAGAGTAAAAGGGGATGGACTCACATGAATAAGTATGAAGGACACATGGACAATAACTAAGACGGGGGGCGGAGATGGGAGGGGGGTGGGGAGCACTGGGGGGGGTGCAGGGCTGGGAATACAAGAAAGAAAACTGTACTTGAACAAAAGTTAAATAAAAAAAAGGGAAAAAAAAGAAATGGGAAATAAGAAAAGATTACTTAAGTTTCCCAGCTTTGTGGAGAGGCCACCTTTCCTGCTTTGGGTCTTTTGGTGGTTCACAATCTATTCTTTCTCTCTCTCTCTATCCATCTATCTCTATCTCTATCTCTATTTCTATCTCTATATCTCTCTTTCCCTTTCTCTTGAATTTCTGATCCCCACCACACACACACACACATACACACACACACACACACACCTTGAATATTATATTCTTCTACTGAAATGAACCTTTTCTTCAGAACCAACCCATTACAGCTCTAGCAAAGGGAATTTTAAGGCAAATTCTATCTTGGGTAGATATGTCTGGGAAGTGTGACTTTCCTCAAAATAATCATTCTCTTAGCCTGCATACACCTCTCAAGTTTCAGACTATGGAAACTCTTTTGGTTTTATCAGTGGTTGTTAAAAATTAGTGTGCCAAGATTATCTGTGGTAGCTATGGAGAGGCTAAAGATGGAGAGACTCTGGTTCTATTTCTTCTAAATGAAGGTAGGCAGAAATTACATATAATCAGTTAATGATATTAATATAGAAAATTGATATATCAAAAAAGGCAAAACTAGAATCTCAGAAAAAAATGAGCAGACACTCCCACTAAGATTAGATATGAGGCAAAGATCTCCCCTCTTACGAATTCCTATCCAACATGGAATTGGAAGTCCTTGCTAATGCAATAAAACAAGAAAAGGAAATTAAAAGGTATACATATTAAGAAGAGATAAAACTGTCTTTGGTGGTAGGTGACATGATTATCTATGAACAAAATCATAAAGAATTGACAATAATAAAATCTGAAACCAATAAGTGATGATGGTGAAGTTGAAGCATACAAGATTAATATACAAAAGTTAATCACTCATAAATACAAGGTCTGTCCAGAAAAAGTCCAGCCATTATTAATATAACGAGAACAGTTTGTGTGACATTGATGTACCTGGCAGCCAAGGAGAGTGGACTGGAATATGCACATCTGAACAATGATGACTTCACTGTGCTACTCAATGGGGGTGATAGACACCATTAAGTGAGCATGTGCACTTATGAGCATGAGAATGTGTGATTGTCACATTCAAAATGACCAAGCAAGTAAAGCAACAAATCTGCATCAAATTTTGCACTAAGCTTGACCATTCCTCCTCGGAAGCTATTTGGATAATTCAGAAGGCCAGAGCTATGGGCAAGTGGTAATTGATAGCTTCATCACAACAACCTACCCACTCATGCAGAGTTTTTTGGCAAAATGTCAAATTGTCCAGGCAACTCAGTCCCCTATAGCCCATATTTGGCACCCTGTGACTTCTGGCTTTTCCCCAAATTAAAATCACTTTTGAATGAGAGGAGATTTTAGACTGTATATAAGTTTCAGGAAAATACTATGGGGCAGCTGATGGTGACTGGGAGAACCATGTGAGGTCCCAAGGTGCTTACTTCAAAGGGGACGGAGACATCATTGTCCCATGTACAATGTTTCTAGTACCTTGTGTCTTCTTCAATAAACATCTCTATTTTCCATATTACATGGGTGGATACCTTCTGGACAGACCTCACATTGGCAAAAGTGGAGTCTGAAATTAACAGTACAATACTATTTACATTAGCACCCCCCAAAATGAAATACATAGGTATAAATCTCACAGAGCAAATGAGATCTATGTGAGGAAAGCTAAAAAACTCTGATAAACAAAATCAAGGAAATAAATAAGTGAGAGATAGTTCATGTTCATCAATAAGAAGACTCCATAGTGTCAAGATGTCAGTTCTTTTCAACCAGATCTACATATCCAACATAATTCCAATCAAAATCCCAGCAAGTTATTCAGTGGATATTGATAAAATGATTCTAAAATTTGCATGTGGAAGCAAATGACACAGAATAAACAACACAGTAGTGAAGGAGAATAACAAATACCAAGGAGCATGATTGCTGTATTATATGGTATTGTTCATATGTGTTAGAATGGCCAAAATCTGGTACGCTAACAACACCAAATATTGGTGAGGATATGGAACAACAGAAACTCTAATTCATTGCTGCTGAGAATGCAAAATGGCATAGCCACTTTGGAAGACAGTTGGGAGTTTCTTGCAAAACTAAAAACACTCTTGCCATGTGATCCAAAATCATACTTTGTAGAAGTTACCCAAAGGAGTTGAAAACTTATGTTTACACAATAACCTGAACATAGATGTTTATAGCAACTTTATTTAAAATTGCCAGAATGTAAAATAATATTGAATATCAACTATAATTGAAATATTATTTAAAATAATAATAAATGCCAAAACTTGGAAACAACCAAGATGTCCTTCAGTAGGCAAATACTTAAATAAATGGTAGTACATACAGACAATGAAATACTATTTTGTGCTAAAAAGAAATGAGCTATTAAGCCATAAAAGACATGGAGGAACTTTAAATACACATTACTAAGGGTGAGAAGTTAATCTGAAAAGGCACATACTATATGATTTCAACTATCTGGCACCCTAGCAAAGATAAAACTGTGGGGTCTATATAAAGACAATGGTTGCCAGGGGTTAGGAATCAGGGAGAAAGGATGACTAGGTGAACCACAGAAGGTATTTAGGGCAGTTACCTACAATGACATATGCATGTCATTACACATTTGTCCAAACCATAGAATGACAACATAAAGACTGAACCCTAATGTAAACTATGAACTCTGGGTGATTTTGGTATGTCTCTGTAGGTTACCTTTGGTGAGGGATTTTTATAATAGGAGAAGCTACGCATGTGTAGGAACAGAGGGTACATGAGAAATCTCTGTACCTTGGCCAATCTCTAAACTTTGCTGTGAATCGAAAGTAGCTCTAGAAAAATAAAGTCTTTTTTAAAAAAATGAACAGATACAATCAGGCATTTCAGAAGTAGGAAACAAATGCATGAAGAGTATCAGTTTCACAGTAAAAATACAGGTTAAATCATCAAGAAACAATTTATATTTAGCAAATTAGCAAAGTCCTAAAACCTAACTTGGCATGCTCCTGTGAGTGGGGTAGAAATGGGGAAGCTCAGGCTGGTCATATATGTGTTATGTCCTCATAGTCATTCTGTCAGGGGTACCTTCACACATATTTTCTTTGATGCAATGTTATTTTATTTTTTTTACTGTCAATGAGCAAATGTATTCTTTACCACGCTTATTTTTAGGTTCTGGTGAAAGGGGGCATGAAGAATCTGAAAAATCTGTGCTTATTGCCAAATATATTTTTTCATATAGAGGGTAAGGAGGGGAAGAAAAGGAACCTAGAAGACTTAGGTCTAAGTAACTGGTAATATGTTCTTTTGATTATGAAATCTGGAAGGGAGAATGACTTTTAATAATGTGAGTGAACACTGGGTGTTAATTGCTAGCTGGGTACTGGCTACCACCCTGTCAAGTAGCTTATATCAATTATGTCACTATCCTCCTGCCTAGAAGGAGGTGCTATTGTTCTTGAAACTGAGGCATCGTGGTTCCTGCAAAGGTTTGTCTTTATGGACCACTGCCAGGACAGAAGCCTAGACACTGTAACTGTTCAGTGAGCAATTTAACTACCACATGGTGTGATTACTTGGTTTTTAGTTTGAGGCATTGGCAAGAATATGCAAAAATGATGAGTGGAATGATGAGTGGAAAATAAAATGTCAGAACTGGATGTAAAGAATCAGAAGTTAGCTGCAAAATGGAAAGAGTCAGCACTGGATGGTATAATTAGTCCAGATCCTATTTTTCCCTATTGACTGAGAGCTGGTAGGCATCCAGCACAGTATCCTGACATTTTGGTATTCTGCACAAGGCCAAAAAGTCTCTCCCAAAGAGTAAAAGTAATAAATATTTGTGGAATATATGAGATCATGTCTATGAAACACAACATTCCACTCAACTGTATTATTCTTCATGTGCTAGAGTTCTTACATGGCAATAATACTTGTGATGGTTAATTTTATGTGTCAACTTAGCTAGGCCATAGTACCCAGGTATTTGGTCATACATTATTCTAGATGTTTCTGTGAAGGTATTTTTAGATGAGATTAACATTTAAATCAGTAGATTTTTGCTTCCAGCCAAGACAGAGGCATAGTTAATACGGCTTGCCTCCTCACATAACCACAGCCAAAATTATAACTAAATTATGAAACAGAATAATTTATCACCCAGAATCATCAGAAAATCGAGCAATATGGAAGTCCAATAACCATTGAATTAAAGAATCACATTTATTCAGATGGGTAGGAGGGGCAAAGTTGTGGAGACGTGGAATGGAAGGTCCCACACCTATGTGTGGTGGATAAAAAACAGGAGTGATGTCTCAGGAGCAAGGGATCCCAGCCTCACACCAGACCACCCAGCTCAGGGTTCCGGTGACAATAAGATAAGTCCCCATAACTTCTAGGTGTAAAAACCAGTGGGGGTTGGGACAACCAAAGAAACTGCAGGATTCTCAGGAATCTCCTCTTAAAGGGCCCACAAAATTCTTAGGACTTACACAGACTCACTCCCTCTGTGCTCCAGCACCAGGGCAGCAACTGACAGGCACCAGTGGCATATGAAAGAAACTGAAATGTCTGGCATCAGGGCAAGTGCTGGGGGACAGCTTCCTCCTGGACAAAACTCCAGAGGGCAAGGCAGCAGCCATTGTCCCTTTCCTGAGAACCTCACCCACACAGAGCCACAGGTAGGTGACACCATATCTGAGATTCCATCAACCTGATTCACACACGTTGTCCCAACCTGGTGCTTACCTAAGGCTCTGCCCCATCCAACTTCTGGGTGCATTTTTCTACAATAGGCCACGCTACTAAAACAGGGAGTCAAAGCAACTTTACCTAATACATAGAAACAAACACAGGGAGGCTGCCAAAATGAGGAGACAAAGAAATATGGCCCAAATGAAAGAACAAAACAAAACTCTAGGAAAAAACAAACAAACAACTAAACAAAATGGAAATAAGCAATCTATCACATGCAGAGTTCAAAATACTGGTCATTAGGATGCTCAAGGAACCCATTGGGTACTTCAAAAGCATAAAAAGATGCAGGCAGTGAAATAAAGAAAAATTTACAGGGAATCAACAATGGGGTGGATGAAGCCAAGAATCAAATCAATGATGTGGAACATAAGGAATAAAAAATATTCAATCAGAAAAACAAGAAGGAAAAATAATCCAAAAAAGACAAGGATAGAGTAAGGAGCCTCTGGGACACCTTCAAATATACCAACATTCACATCAGAGGAGTGCCGGAAGGAGAAGATGAAGAACAAGACATTGAAAACCTAGTTGAAAAATAATGAAAAGAAATATTCTCTAATTTCATGAAGGAAATAGACATACAAGTCCAGGAAGCACAGAGAATCCCAAAGAAGTTGGACCCAAAGAGGACCATGCCAAGACACATAATTAAAATCCCAAAGGATAAAGATAAAGAGAGAATCGTAAAAGCAGCAAGAGAAAGGCAGATGTTACCTACAAAGGAGATCCCATAAGACTGTCAGCTGATTTCTCAAAAGAAAGTTTGCAGGCAAGAAGTATTCAAAGTGATGAAAAGTAAGGACCTACAACCTACATGACTCTATCCAGCAAAGCTATCATTTGGAATAGAAGGGCAGATAAAGTATTTCCCAGGGAAAGTAAAGCTAAAGAAGTTTATCATCACCAAGCCATTATTATAAGAACTGTTAAAAAGACTTATTTAAGAAAAAGAAGATCATAACCATGAACTTAAAAAGGCAATAAATTCTCAACTGTCAACAATAGAGTCTAAAAAACAAGCTGAACAAACAAGCAGAATGAAAACAGAATCGTAGATATGGAGATCATTTGGATGATTACCACTTGGGAGAAGGAATGGGGAAAATGGGGGGAAAGGTGAAGATATTAAGAAGTACAAATTCATAGGTACAGGATAGACAAAGGATGTTAAGAACAGTATAGGAAATGGAGTAGCCAAGAACTTATATGCATGACCCGTGGACATGAACTAAGAGGGTAGGGAGATTGCTGGAGGGAATGTAGGTACTGAGTAGAGGGGGACAAAGGGGAAAAATTGGAACAACCACAATAGCATAATCAATAACATATATTAAAAAATAAATCAGTAGGTTTTGAGTAAAGCAAATTAATCTTCATAATCTGGGTGAGCCTCCTCAAATCAATTGAGGCCTTCATAGAAAACAACTGACCTCCTTGAAGGAAGAGGGAATTTTCCAAGCAGCCAGCTTTCAGAGTTGAATTATAAGTCTTCCCTGAACTGGCCCAACCAACAGATTTGCAACTTACCAGCCCCCACATAGGCTAACAATCACATAGGCTAACTTCAAAAAAATCTTTCTATAAAATACATACAAGTCCTACTGATTCTGATTCTCTGGAGAACTCTAATACAATATTCAGATAACTTCTTTGTCCTGAATTTACCACCCATAGTGCATAATACTGGCCCTGACTCTGTTCCTCCAAATATTAATCAGGTACCCACTGTGTGACTGACATGAGTCCAGGAGCTAGAGATGCAAAATGTCAACAAGGAGGCCCTGGCATTAGGAAGCCTACAGGCTGAGTTTACCTCTGACTGTGACCCTTTGAAGAAATAGACTGCTTCCCCAAATCCCTATGGCTATGGCTACAAAGTGAGAATTCATGAATATATATGTGGATTTGGGCCACATTAATGTTGTGAGGAGAGGGTAATAATCATTAAAAAAAATTAAAAATTAGAAATAATATCATTGTTGGTGGGATTGCAGATGGGTACAACCACTATGGAAAACAGTATGGAACTTTCTAAGAAAACTAAAAATGAACGTGCCTTTTGACCCAGCAATTCCACTATTAGGAGCATATCCTAAGAACCCTGAAACACCAATCCAAAAGAACCTATGCACCCCAATGTTCATAGCAGCACAATTCACGATAGCCAAGAGTTGGAGGCAACCTAGATGCCCATCAGTAAATGACTGGATCAAAAAGCTATGGTACATTTACACAATGGAATTCTATGCTGCAGAAAGGAAGGAGCTCCTACCTTTTGCAATATCATGGATGGAACTAGAGAACATTATGTTGAGCGAAATAAGCCAGGCAGTGAAAGACAAATACCATATGGTCTCACCTTTAACAGGAATCTAAACAACAAAACAAGCAAGCAAAATATGACCAATGACACTCAAATACGGAGCAGGCTGACAGGGTCCAGAGAGGAGAGGGGAGAGAATCATAGGGGAAAAGGAGAGGGACTCACATGAATAAGTATAAAGGACACATGGACAATAATTAAAATGGGGGGAGGAAATGGGAGGGAGGTGGGGAGCACTGGGGGGGGCAGGGCAGGGAATATAAAACAGAAAGCTGTACTTGAATAAGAATTAAATTTAAAAATTTTTTTAAAAATAAAAAATAAAGTGGAGACACACACATACACAAAAAGAAATAATAGATCCAGATCCAAAGCAGAAAAGACATGGTCTATAAGGTTTAAGCTAGTAACCAAAAAGCAGTGGAACTAGAGAGAAGGAGCTGGTGGAGAAGCAGAGAGGGTCATTCAGAATCAAATAGCAAGGCTACTGCAAGGCACCACTTGGGGAAGGTTTCATTGACCACAGCATCAGGATATCCAGAACCTTCTCTAGACTGCAATATCTAGCCTGACTCAGGATACAATCTAAAGAAGTGAAACAAAAAAAGGCATTGCTTCCTCACCTCATTGTCCAAGGGAATTGAGAGGGGGCGCTGAAGCTCAGACCAGGAAGAAGAATGATTGTATCTAGAAAATGAAAGAGAGGAATAATATAAAAGTCTGGTATGCTAAACCAGCCTCAGCTGGCCAGAAGAACAAGACCGTGTGCTCGCAATTTAGCTACACAGATACATGTGCTGTCCCAGGGCACAGAGTAGATGCTCAATAAATAGTTGCAGGTGAAATGAATAAATAAACAAAGGAAATCCATAGAATGCACTGACAGCTGAATGAAGGAGGAAAATCAAAGAGAAGTAAAAGAGAAAAGACTGGATACCATGGAGGTCTCTAGAGGAAACTTTGGTGTTTTGGGTAGGTAGTTACCACTTCTGCTTAAGAAACTGCTTATTTCCTCATTTGGTGCCATCCTAAATTAATCCAGTCTGACTCTTTCAGTTCCAGTGCCTAAGACACATATCTGTCCCAAAACTCAGGCTCACTCCTGCCTTTCTAGACAAAGCTCAGTTATTCTTAAAGTTATACTAGAGCTGGTGCTCTCCTTTTCCTCCTCTTTGAAAACACTTTTAAAATTATATGAGTGGCCCTGGCTGGTTTGGCTGAGTTGGTTGGAGCACTGCCCCATAACCAAAAGGCTGTGGGATTGATTCCTGGTCAGGGAACATGCCTAGGTTGTAGGCTTGGTCCCTGGTCCTGGCTCATACAATCCCCAGTCTGGGAACATACAGGAGACAACCAATTGATCCTTTTTTCTTGCATCCATGTTTCTGTCTCTCCCTTTCTTTCTTTTTTTTTTTTCTCTCTCTCTCTAAAAGCAATGAAAAACTCAGATGAGGATAAAAATTATATAATTAATATCTGGTTGCTTATTGAAGATTAAGAAAAACTCTGATGAGGGAAATCTCATTTTCATCATTCAAAACACATATATACATACACAAATAACTAACAGTAAGTTATTTCTGATCTTTTTTTATGTATAAAATTGCATCTAGGAATAGTTATAATTACTCTATATACACAATCTTTATCTTTTATCTCTTAACATTATATCCAAAGTATTTTCCTGTAATGTAACCTAATTTTGTAAAAATTATACCTTTTTTATTATAGTGAATTCACAACATAAAATTGAGCATTAGTGATATTTAGTACATTCACAATGTTGTGCAACTATAACCACTATCTAGTGCTAGAACATTTTCATCGCCTTGAAAGGAAACCTTACACCCATTAAGCAATCATTCTCCACTCCACTTCCCCCAACCCCTGGCACTCACTAATCTGCTTTCTGTCTCTATGGATTTGCTGACTCCAAATGTTTCACATAAATGGAATCACAACATATGGTCTTTTGTGACTGTCTTCTTTGATTCAGTATAATATTTTCACGGTCTATTCATGTTACAGCATGTATCAGCACTTCATTCATTTTTAGGTGATACTGTTTTACATTTTACTCATTGACTCAAAATATTGTATGGTTCCCATTGCCTATCCAGATAAAGTTTGAACTCTTGGACATGGCATTCACTATTCTACAAAATCCTGCCTGGCCCATCTTACCTGCACATACCTATTCTACTTTCTTGCTTCTACACCTTTACCTAAGTGCCAACTTCTATATTTTTAAATCCATGATTCTTGAAGCATGGCTCCTGGATCAGTAGTACCAGCATCAGCAAAAGGTTTTCATTAATAGAGAAGAGCGTTCACGGTGCGTTATCTGCTTAAGAGTAAATCTATGATGGAAAGAAGAAACAAACCAAGGAAAGCACAGAGATGTATTTCTGAAAAGAGTGATACCTCCCCCAGAAGAAGTTCAGACAAGTCCTTCAAGAGGTATTCCCAAAAAATGCATTGTTATCATAGGATATGACAACCTCATGCATGTTATTGCCCCCGAAGAACTTCCAGTGGAACAAGATGTGGAGGCGATATTGGAGATTCTGACCCTGTGTAGGCCTAGGCTAATATGTGTATTTGTGTCTCAGTTTCTAACAAAAAGTTTTAAAAAGTAAAAAATTTAAATTAAAAAATTTAAAATAGAAAAAAGCTTATAGAAGAAGTCTATAAAGAAAGAAAATATTTTTTATGGCTGTACATTGTGTTTGTGTTTTAAGAATACTACAAAGGTGATGTATGTTTTTCCCATTCCCATTGCACCACAGCAGTGGGACACAGATGTAAATTTATCCCACTATTTGTGATGCTAACTCAGGTAAGGGGTGGCTATAAGATTTCTCCATTGCAAAGGTATCTTTTCCCTTTGTAGTTAATAAGTAATCTGACACAGAAGGGTTTCAAATTCACCTGCCTAGACCTGCAATCAGCTATTTCTTTAAGGAGGTTTGGTGTGTTTTTTTTTAATAGAAACTAGTATTTAGACACTAAGATTTGTGTGCTAGGTATTTAAATGATATTGGAAAGGGCGTTTAGGCCCTTTCACTGGATTAGATTAAACAAATACGAATTCACACTAGACAACTACAGCTCTTCTTTCTCACCTCCCTCCATGATTTTTATATTTCCCTTTCTCCACAGTGAGGGAACTGACTCCCAACAACACATAGCATAATGGTGCTGCATTGTACAAAAAATAGTTCTGATATCACTAAATCAGTACAACTTCAAATAACAAAACCACTAAGTGAATTCAAGATTTCTTTGTAGTTTTTTCCCTTATATACCATTAAGGCTGCACAATCAGAGCACCTATTTCAAAACAAAATTTAATTGCTTTTTTCTGTGTGGTTATGTAATAACTTGCCATACAGTTGGATTTATTAGTTTGTTTATATTCAATCTTAGGTTAATTTTGTTTTATTTTGTTTTGTGCTATGGACTAAATTGTGGCTCTCTAAAAGTCATATGTTGAAGGCCTAATCCCAAAGTGGCTGTATTTGGAGACAAAACCTAAAAAAGGGTCATAAAGTTAAATAGTCATAATGGTGAGGCCCTGATCTGATAGGGTTAGTGTCCATATAGGAAAAGATACCAGAGAGCCTGCTCACTCACTCTCTGAGCACACACTGAAAAAAGGCTATGTGAGGATGCAGCAAACATGTGTCTGTCTACAGCCAGGAAGAGTCTTCACCAGAAACCAAACCATCTGAACTCTGATCTGATTTACAGCCTCCAGAACCGTGAGAATTAATTTCTGTTGTTTAAGTCTATAGTATTTTGTTATGACCGATGCAGATGACTAATACATTTTGCTTTGTATTTTTACATATTGTTGATTACTTATAGCAGTTTGGGATGTCCACTTTTCTGGAAGAGCACAGTCCTAGCCAGAATGAACATATAAATAAATAATACAATTAGTATGCAATTATATATGCATCCCATGTCTCTGCATAAATTACAGTTTTTAATACCTCCTAGGGCTTTTGGAACAAATCAGACCAAATATAATATAATTCTTTAGGGAAACCAAGACTAAATGAGAGGTTAACCTAAAATATTAGCTGCTCAGTAATGAAACCAGAATTGAAAGTCACATTTTTTCTAGACCCAAATCATGTGCTTTTAAATATGCCTCAAGGAATAATGAGTTAATAAGGATTAATAAGTTTCAGGACTGTAATGATCCAGTGGAAACAGTATTCACTATGCATTTATACATAATAAATAGACACACATATATGGTAAGTGTGTGTATATATATATATACATATATAATTCTCATATGCATAAAAAATAAACAGGTTGACTTGGATTTATCTGCATAAGGGAGAGAGCCTAACTAAACACATTGGGATTGATGGCCAATCTCTAACTCCAAGATGCCCAAAAGGTATCCCATATCTTAGTCTTTCGACAATGCATCTTTGGAAAACTAACCCTCGCCTTTAGAAGACAAAAAAGTAATGAATCCAAGTCACTCCAAAAAAGCTCAAAGTTGCTTCAATTTCCTCCATTTCAGAGAGGTAGGGAAGAGCTTCTGTGATGACCACGCCAACACCCATGGTTAAAGAAAAGAGAGGTGGCACAGAGTCACAGTTTCCCTCTGAGAAGCATGGTCAGGTGGCCATGAAAACTCTCAAAGGAGACAGCATTTATAATTCAGATGTTAAGCCTGGAGAGTCTAGGCTGAATCCCTTTTATGGCATCTGTTTTAGATGAATAGACATGCTAACATTAATCCAAGAGACAGAGGGACGTAGAGTGTCCACAGCAGCAGTTATCCCCAAGACCAGATCATCTCTGCTCTTGCCTAAATTTGGTGGCAAGAGCCAATATATTTCCTTTTGTGGCTTATGTCAGGGAATATCCCACTTGCAAGCAAAGACCCCTGACCAGTACATACATCACTCTGAACTGTCATAATAGCCTGTGGAATAACTAAGAACATTTTGTGATGTAAAAATTAAGTTTTAGATACCTCAAGTAAATTATTTAAGATCAAATATTTAGTAAATGATGGGCAGGATTTGAACCAAAGTTCTGTGAAGATGAATCACTTTTCACTAGATTACATCATTAAATAAGTTATATATTCAACAACTCTATGAACGAAAAGTTCATGTTTACTGAAAAAATACATAAATTATGTGTTTTATTTTCTAATTTTATTTTTAATATATTTCATTGATTATGCTATTACAGTTGTCCCATTCCCCTCCACCCTGCACACCGCCCCACCCACCTTCCCCCCCTTTAGTTCATGTCCATGTGTCATAAGTTCTTTAGTTTCTACATTTCCCACACTACTCTTGCCCTCTTCGTACTTTCTTCCCACTGTCTATGCTACTTATTCTCTGTAACTTTTCCTCCCCCCTCCTCCTCCCACTCCCCTGTTGCTAACCCTCCATGTGATCTCCATTTCTGTGGCTTCACTCCTGTTTTAGGTATTTGCTGAGTTTGCTTTAGTTTTAGGTGTGGTTGTTAATAACTGTGAGTTTGCTGTCCTTTCACTGTTAATATTTTTTATCTTCTTTTTCTTAGATAAGTCCCTTTAGCATTTCAAATAATAAGGGCTTGGTGATGATGAACTCCTTGAATCTGACCTTATCTGAGAAGCACTTTATCTGTCCTTCCATTCCAAATGAAAGCTTTGCTGGATAGAGCAATCCTGGATGTAAGTCCTTGAATTTCATGACTTGGAATACTTCTTTCCAGCCCCTTCTTGCCTGTAAGGTCTCTTTTGAGAAATCAGCTGACAGTCTGATGGGAACTCCTTTGTAGGTGACTGCCCCCTTATCTCTTGCTGCTTCTAGCAGTCTCTCCTTCATTTTAATCTTGGCTAATGTAATTATGAGGTGCCTTAGCATGTTCCATCTTGGGTCCACCTTCTTTGGGACTCTCAGAGCTTCCTGGATTTCCTGGAAGTCTATTTCCTTTGCCAGACTAGGGAAGTTCTCCTTTATTATTTGTTGAAATAAGTTTTCCACTTGTTGGTCTTGCTCTTCACCTTCTGGTACCCCTATAATTCGGATGTTGGAACATTTAAAGATGTCCTGGTAGTTCCTAAGCCTCTCCTCATTTTTTTAAATTCTTTTTTCTTCATTCTCTTCTGTTTGGTCATTTTGTTCTTCCTTCTGGTCCATTCCATTGATTTGAGTCCCAGTTTCCTTGGCATCACTATTGGTTTCCTGTGCATTTCCCTTCATTTCAATCAGTTTAGCCTTCATTTGTTCCTCTAATTTGTGACTAAAATCAACCAGTTCTGTGAGCATCCTGATCACCAGTGTTTTGAACTGTGCATCTGATAGGTTGGCTATTTCTTGGTCGCTTAGAATTATTGGCTCTGGGGCTTTGAGCTGTTCTTAAGCCATAATGTTTTGGTTTGTTGTCTCCAGTTATGTATGAGGGGTGGAGCCTTAGATGTTTACCAGGGTGGGGCCTTAGATGTTTACCAGTTGCTGGGTTGTGATGCTGTATGTGGGGGCGGGGTCAGAGAGGGGCAGTGGCATTTGCTCCTCTCTCTCTCGGATTTTGGTTCCCTCTGCTACTTCCCGCAAGCAAACCTGGCCCCCTGGTGCCGGCTCCCGGGTGTGTAGGCCTGTGCACCCTCCAGGATTCTGTGGGTCTCTCCAACAAACTCTCTGGGAGCCTGGGAGCCTCTCCTAGCACTTTGACCCTGAATGTCTTTCCAATTGGTGCTTCCAGGCTCTAATTCCCATGGCTGGGGCCCTAACCTGAGTGGTCTGTTTCACTGCTCGCTCCTTTGCCTGGTTTATCTGTGGGCGAATGTGTGACCGCAGTCAACCAGCCTCCTTGCGCCCTCACTGGGTCCCCCCATTGCCACCCCATGCCTGGGATCTGCTAACCTCTGCCTGCACTCCTGGGTCAGTCCGACCAATCCTTCCTGCCCGACCCCACTGCACTGCTGACTCCGCCCCTCCTACTGGTCTGGCTGAATGGTTCATTGTTGTCGGACTTCTATACAGTTCAATTTTCTGTGTTTTGGCTGTGTGTTTGTTACTAAAACTTTGTTGTCTTTAAACTTGGTTGTGCAAGGAGGCACAGTGTTTCCACCTATGCCTCTATCTTGGCCGGAAATCAAAAAAAATTTTTAATTAAAAAATTAAAAGGCAAAAAAATGGGTAAAAGACTTGAACTCACCAAAGAATGTATACAGATGACAATAGGCATATAAAAAGATTCTCAAATTCATACATTGTGGAATTGCAAATTAAAACAACAATGAGATACCAGGGCATACTCTTTAGAACAGCTGAAATCCAAAACATTGCCAACACCAAATGCTGGAGAGGTTGTAGAATAACAGGAACTCTCATTCAGTGCTGGTGGGAATGCAAAATTGTATAGCCACTTTGGAAGACAGTCTGTTGTTTTCTTTCAAAACTGAGAACATAGTCTTACCATATGACCCAGCAATTGTGCTGCTTGATATTTACCTAAAAGAGTTGAAAACCTATGTCTACACAAAAATCTGCATACAGCCCTGGCTGGTGTAGCTCAGTGGATTGAGCATGGGCCTGTGAAACAAAGGGTCGCTGGTTTGATTCCCAGTCAGGGCACATGCCTGGGTTACAGACCAGGTCCCCAGTAGGGGACACATGAGAGGCAACCACACATTAATGTTTCTCTCCCTCCCTTTCTCCTTCCCTTCCCCTCTCTCTAAAAATAAATAAATAAATATTTTTTTTAAATCTGCATACAAGTATTTATAGTAGCTTTATGTGGCGGATTCTGGCCTGCAGGATCCATGTATGGTGTGGCTGCTAGAGAACAAACACACATGGACTACAGAAGTCCTGTGAAGAAAAAGGTACGACATGGCTGCTCTCTGAGTGAGAGAGAGGGAGAGGGCCAGAGCCCTCCACTCCCCACCTGGACAAGCTTTTATTGCTTCTCTGGGTACACTACATGGAGGGTAGTCCTCATTTACTATGCACAGGTTCACTGCAGGGGATTACCTTTTACAGATAACAAAGGAAAGACTGCTGCTAATTACTTCAAAAAGAAGGATGTTGCAGACCCAGGGGAAAAGTGGTTGAACCGGTTACACTCCATACTTGGGAGGTTTAGCTCAGATTTTAGGAAGTTGCAACAAGTAAGTCCTTTCTGCCTCAATTCACGGTGAGGGAGTTTTAGCAAAAACAAGTCTTATAGCAGTCTAGGTACAATGCAGGCCTGAGTTCCCACAGAAAAACCTCTTTGCGGGTGTTGTCCTGCATGCCACTCACTCCCCACTGGTTTTCCACATGGAGGCTGAGCTATAGTTCCACGCCACACAAAATCATTCCCTACAGCTTTATCCATAATTACCCAAACTTGGAAACAACCAAAATGTTCTTCAGTAAGTGAATGGATAAATAAACCCTGGTACATCTAGACAATGGAATATTATCCAGCACTCAAGAGAAATAAGCTACCGAACCATAAAAAAGACATGGAAGAACCTTAAATGTACAGTACTAAGCGAAAGAAGCCAATCTAAAAAGGTCTCATATTGTATATAGTCAACTATATGAAACTCTAGAAAAGAAAAAAACTATGGAGACATTAAAAATATCAGTGGTTGCTGGGGCTGGAAGAGGGAGAGATGAACAAGTAGAACATACGGGGTTTTTAGGGCACTGAAACTATTCTGTATGATACTGTAGTGGTGGATGTGACATTACACATTTGTCAAAAATCCCCAAAATATACAACACAAAGTGTGAACCCTAATGTAAACTACCAACATTAGGTGTTCAATCCATCGATGCAACAAATGTACATTTCAGGTGCAGAAGGTTGATGAGGGGAAGGTTGTGTGCATGCTGGGGGGAGAAAACATATGAGAACTCTGTACTTTCTGCACTTTTTTGTGAACCTAAAACAACTCTTAAAAAATTAAGTCTATCTAATAAAAAAGAAAAGACTTGGTCCCGTGCTTATATTCTAGTAACATAGACAGTTGTTACTGTATGCAAATAAATGTAAATCTGTAATTGGTAATTGCTCCAAGTGCCACTCCACAGGGGTGAAGTGTATGGTGCTATAACAGTCTACATTGGCATGGGGGTCAGGAATTGTAACCCTGAGGAGAGGACAACTGATCTGGAGTCTAAGGGAAAGTAAGGGATCACTAAGCAAATGGGAGAGGAAGGATTTGGGCAGATGGAGCAACACATGCAAAGGCACTCAAGCATGGCACCTTTGAGGAAGTAACAGGCCAGGGCAGCCAGAGAACAAAGTGTACACAGATGATTTCAAAATCACCTTCAGTCTCAACCTTTCTTCTGATCTCTGGACTCTTATATCTTAATACCTACCTGATATTTGCACCATGACTATCTCTTGGACCCCTAAAACTCAACATGAACTTTCTCTCTAAGTCTGGTCTTTGCGTTTGTTCTAATGCAATGATTAGAACCATCCCCTACACTCCTTGACAAATATCTGTCTCTCTTATCTTCCTGACAGTTCTCAAACTTGTTTGCTTCTCTCCACCTCTACTGCCACCACTTTCATGTGGGCCAAAACAGTCTCCCATCAAGATTACTGCAGTGGCACCCTGATGGGTCTCACCACAGACACTTTTTATCCTCCTCAGAACATTTTCCACACTGTAATCAGAATGGTTTTTCAAAACTGAAACCTGATTACATCATCTCCCTTGATTAAAATCCAACCATGGGTTTCTAATACTCTTGGAAAACATGTGTAACCTGGTCTAATATGCTGAGCATAGTCTGGTTCTTGCCCACACATTCTGCCCCATACTGTACTGCTTTCTCTATCTTTTTCTGCACTTCGATTCCATGGGGCTTATTTCAGATTCCTAAATGAGCCATGCTTCCTGCCACCTTTGCACATTCTCTTTCTTCCTCTGGGAGGTTTTCCCCTCCTTTTTGCCTGTAAGCACTTAACATATCTTTCGAATCTTAGCTCAAACATCCTCACACCAAGGAAGCTTTCCCAAACTCCAGAGCAGATCGAGTCTCATTATCTGCTCTCCTCTCTTTCTCCTCTCTGACTGCCTTTCCTCCATAACACTTAGCACAATTATTTGTGTAATACTGATAAATAGTTCTCTTCTTCAAGAGATAGAAATCTCAATGAATGTAGAAAATGTTTTTGCTTTTAAATGTATACTTCTAGCATAGTTCTAGGTAATAAACATACAATTGATTTTTTGAGCAAATAATGAGTGTCGTTGTTGCTATCTTACTTATCTTCTTAGTTTTAGATAAATGCCCTCTCATTAGAGGCTGCACCTTATAAAGGAATAGAAGTTCTTCCTTTTCAGTGTAATACCATGTGAAGGTTACCATGTAGTCCTACTTTCCCCCAAATAAGGTCTATTGGTTTGCTGTGGCATTTTAGATTCCCACTATTAAATTTATTTCTGTCAGTTAAAGCCACCAGAAGTGTGCTGTCCAATAGCCACCAATCACATGTGGCTGTTGAGGACGTGAAATGTGGCTAGGCCATATTGAAGTATGTGTACAAATGTGAAACACATACAATTCCGAAGACTTAGTGTGAAAAAAATTCAGAATATCATTATTTTTTATTGATTACATGTTGAAATGATAATGCAATGGATATAGTGGATTAAATAAAATACATTATTAAAATGAATTTAACCTGTTTCTTTTTAGTTTTTCAAATGTACTACTAGATCATTTTAAATGACATATGAGGTTCACATTATATTTTTATTGGACAGCACTTCTCTAACTCAAAACTTTGAAAACACAAAAACTCTTACATCATTAACATCCTTTAAGCAATTAGCATGGATTTTTTTTTTAAATAACCCAAGGTCACATTGAAGTGAAACAGATGTGAGAGCAACTTTGTGTCATGTGATAGGAACCAACTCAGCATCTAGCTTAGGTCAGAAAACTTGGCATCTAGGGGAAGATAATGATTGAACAGCTTCAGAGTTGTCTCATAAATAAAGATGGGGAATGCATCTTGGAATCAGGAAGGACTGGACTTAGGAGAGCAAAGTCATCCAGACCCTCCTTTAGCTTTTGTGGGCACATCTCTTTCATTCTTCTTTCAGTCTGCAGGCTGGGCTGTCCTGTCTTGCCTGTCCTGTCCCCATGACAAAACCTGACCACCCTACTATTCCCAAAACTTACCTATTACAGTGGTAGCCACACACAGAGGTGGCACCTGAACTTTCCCTGTACTGCAACTTGGCTGTGCTGAGAGAAGGCATCCTCTAGAATGGGATACTGTTGAGATACCCCCAACAGAGGGCCCCCCAAAACTGAAAACAATGAGAGGGGAAGTCCCTAAATACAACATGAAGGGGACAGTTTGCCTACTTAACAGTTTCTGTCTCAGTTTGAATCAGATTGTCATAGAAAAAACCTAGGGAGAACCAATTTTTCTGGACATAGTTGAGAAATAAGAAATTTGCTACAGCACTTTAGATTCCAGGTGTTGAAGTCATTTCCCTTAGTTAAAGCCATGAGAACTCTGCTTTTCAATAGCCAGAGAAAGGCCTCTAAAAAAATCCAGAGCAGACCAGTGAGAACCCAGGATCACAATCAGCACAGAAGGGGGAAGAGAACTGATTCGTCTGACTCGCCTTCACTGTTTTTGAAGAAGTGAAACAGATCAAGAACAAATAAACAAGAGAGGTGAAATAGTTAAATGTGGCTCCTAAGCCTTTCTTTTCCAGGAACTGACATAAATTCTGTTTGTCTGCCTACATGGAGTTGTGGTTAGGAACACATTTCTGAGGAATTGGTTTGGTTTCAATGTTTTCCAGCATCTGGTAAAAACAGAACTTTGAAAGTTCAGTAGTAACAGACTTTTGTTTGGTTTTTAAAACAGGAACATTGAAATACTGAATATTTTATTCTTTCATGTCATTATTTTATTTAAGGAGGTACTCTTTAGGTAAAGCCAATTTTTTTTGCCAATAACATAAACACTTTAACTAGTCTTCCTTTTTGCTCAAAAACCATTTCCAGGTATTACATTTTTAGAGGGAGGGAGGAAGGGAAGAAAGGAAGGAGAGAGAACACATCACAAAGAAGAAATTTGAGACAGTTAGGCATGTTCTTCCTGAATGTTCTACATGATCACCAAATCCCTTTTCTTCCTTTGACTGTGATCTTTCCACAGAGTGATACAAACTGGGAGACATTGGAATTTATCTGGAGCAGCTATTTGCATATAATTTTAATATATTTAAATAATATGTACATCCAGATGCTTTCTTTATTTATGCATAAAAGTACTTTACTATGTATGCTTTTCATTTTCTTATTAGCATATAGATCTAATATCATTTTATACTGGATTCAGAGAGACATATAGAAATTAATAAGGGCTTTCTAGATTTCTGCTTCTAGCCAAGACAAAATAACACAAACCAGATTTATGTTACTGCCTGAAACATCCTCCCAAAAAACATGGAATTAAAAAAGGTTTTTAAGACATCAGATTTAGTTGGTACTACTTCTGGCCAAGATGGAGGCATAGGTGGAAACACTGTGCCCCCTCCCACAACTAAATTTAAAGACAGCGAAGTTTTAGAAACAAAAACACAGCCAAAACAGTGAAAATTGAACTGTACAGAAGTCCAACAACAACAAACCACTCAGCCAGACCAGTAAGAGGGACAGAGTCAGTGGCAGAGCGAGGGTTGGGCTGAAAAGATCATTCGGTCGGCCAACACAGGAGCAGAAGCAGAGGCAGTTGGTGGATCCCAGGCGTGGGGTGGCGACAGGCGGACCCAGTGAGGGCGCAGGATGGCTGGCTGACTTCAGTCACACATTCGCGTGCAGATAAAGCAAGTGAAGGAGTGAACTGTGAGACAGACGGCTCAGACTAGGGCCCCAGCGATGGGAATTAGAGCCTGAAATTACCAACTGGAAAGACTTTCTCAGGGTCGAGGGGCCAGGAGAGGCTCCCAGGCCCACAGAGAATTCATTGGAGAGACCCACAGTATCCTGGAGAGTACATGGTCCCACACACCCGGGAGCCAGCACCAGAGGGTCCCAATTTGCTTGTGGGAAGCCAGAGAGAAGACAGAAATCTGAGAGAGAATGGAGCAGAGCAAAGCGCCATTTTTTCCCCTCTCTGACCTTGCCCCCACATACAGCATCACAACCCAGCAACAGGGTCGACCCGCCCTGGTGAACACCTAAGGCTCCGCCCCTCAAACATAACAGGTGCGAACAGACCAAACATTATGACTCAAGAACAGCTCAAAGCCCCAGAGCCTATAATTTTAAGTGACCAAGAAATAGCCAACCTTTCAGATGCACAGTTCAAAACACTGGTGATCAGGATGCTCACAGAATTGGTTGATTTTAGCCACAAATTAGAGGAACATATGAAGGCTAAACTGATTGAAATGAAGGGAAATGCACAGGAAACCAATAGTGATGGAAAGGAAACTGGGACTCAAATCAAGGGAGTGGACCAGAAGGAAGAAAGAAATAACCAAATAGAAAAGAAGGAAGAAACAAGAATTTTTAAAAAATGAGGAGAGGCTTAGGAACCTGCAGGACATCTTTAAACATTCCAACATCCGAATTATAGGAGTACCAGAAGGGGAAGAGGAACAGCCATGAGTGGAAAACTTATTTGAACAAATAATAGAGGAGAACTTCCCCAGTCTGGCAAAGGAAATAGACTTCCAGGAAATCCAGGAAACTCAGAGAGTCCCAAAGAAGTTGGCCCCAAGAAGGAACACACCAAGGCACATCAGAATTACATTAGCCAAGATGAAAATAAAGGAGAGAGTCCTAGAAGCAGCAAGAGATAAGGGGACAGTTACCTACAAAGGAGTTCCCATCAGACTGTCAGCTGATTTCTCAAAAGAGACCTTACAGGCAAAAAGGAGCTGGAAGGAAGTATTCCAAGTCATGAAATCCAAAGACCTACATCCAAGATTGCTCTATCCAGCAAAGCCTTCATTTAGAATGGAAGGGCAGATAAAGTGCTTCTCAGATAAGGTCAAATTCAAGGAGTTCATCATCATCAAGCCTTTATTATATGAAATGTTAAAGGGACTTATCTAAGAAAAAGATAAAAATAGGAACAGTGAAAGGACAGCAAACTCACATTTATTAACAACCACACCTAAAACAAAAGCAAACTAAGAGGACAGCTAGATCATGAGCAGAACCACAGAAATGGAGATCGCATGGAGAGTTAGCAACAGGGGAGTGGGAGGAGGAGAAGGGGGGAGGAGGTACAGAGAATAAGTGGCATAGATGGTAGGTAGAAAATATACAGGGGGGAGGGCAGGAATACTATGGGAAATACAGAATCTAAAGAACTTGTGACACACGGACATGAACGAAAGGGGGGAAATGGTGGGGGAGGAGTGTGCAGGGTAGAGGGGAGTGAAGGGGGGAATGGGACAATTGTAATAGTATAATCAATAAAATATATATATTTAAAAAGATACTAGATTTAGTCAACAAAGGACAGTGATTTCTTTGAGATGAGATGTGAAGAGGGTGAATGAGCCTTCTGATTGCCCCATTTGGTGGCCTTGAGACAGTTTCCAGACTGCAGTGTGGAACATGAACACAGGCAAAGCTTAGTAGAGTTCCTGAGCTGTGGAGACTGAAACGGGGCCTGGATTTAATTTGATCAGACAGTGGAGCAATTAATTTTTTTTTCAGTAGGGTAGTGTTGAGACCAATAAAGCAATTGATTGGGAGTCAGTAGAGGCTAAGCACTGGTTATGATTCTAACAGAGGCAGACAGCTTAACAGAAAGATCAAGAAAAGAAACAACCAAGCTCTGCTAAAATCACTGTCATCTCAGGGTTATTGTATACATGATCAAGGCTGCACACTCTGAAGAATGATATCAGAAGCTTTACACTGTGGGGAAAATAGACTTCACTAAAACAGTACAATCAAACTAATAGACAAATAAATAAGCAAACAGCACTAAGCCTGGAGGTGGAGAGGCAAAGTGAAGACTCAGTATCCAGAGTTGTTTCAATGTCTAAAATATCCATTTATTTCTATTAAAAATTACAACACATGCAAAGAAACAGTGATGTATGAATCATGCATGGAGGTGGGGGGCGGGGAGTAGACAACAGAAACTGCCTTTGAGAAGACCCAGATGTCAGGACTAATGGACAAAAACTTCGAAGCTGCCATTCAAGTGTATTGCTTTCAGATCCCTCAACTGATTCCAACTGAGGTGGAGCTGAAGGCTGTTTAAGATACTACTTGTCACGTGGGAGGCACAAGAGGCCTGGATAGTTTCCAGGGCCTGAAAAAGGAGATTCCAATGCTGGACTTCTTAGGTTCTTTTATAGGTAATTGGCCCCTCAAATGCCATCCATCCCATATTCATCTCAGGAAAAAATTAAACAATTAGGATAAATCATTCTTTATAATTGATGTCATGTCTAGTCTTATGATTCACTCATAAGGGCACCATCACTCTCAAAACACCTGGTGTATTTTGTTTAGCTCAAGTCACTTTCTCAGAGTATATGGGGTTAAAATGTTTCAATAATCAAGGTACTACAGGGTCAAGTGACCAGCCAGGAAAGACAGGTACTCATTCTGTTCATTCTAATCTTTGTTCTGTCACAAGCAACCATGAGGTTCCCTCTGTCACAAAGAGACTGCACCTCACCCTTCCATGACAATGGAGATTTATTGCAGGAGCATGCATGTTTTTCCACCATCTAACAGCAATGCTTGGTACATATTTGGATCTTAACGTACACAAATTGAGAAAAAAATCCTGATTGTGTTATGTAATTAATTAATGCACTGTATAAATATTTTTATCAGCTTATTATTTCCATCTCACTGTGGTAATTAGCAAATAAATCTTCATAGATATAGCAAAGTAAAAATAAGGAAGAAAGTTGAGTAATGCCTAATTACTGGAAAAAACCTATCAACCAGAATTCTATATTCAGCAATAGCATTTTTTTATATAAAGTTGAAATAAAGACACCTTTAGACATATAAAAGTTAAGATATCATCACTTGCACATTTGCAGGACAAGCAATGTTAAAGAATGTCCTTTAAGCAGAAAGAAAAATGATAATCATATAGGCAAGAAGTTTGTTAAACTCCAGATTCCTGGACTCTAATCCAAAAATTTTTTGTCTCCAGTTAGTACAGCTAAAACATAGGTCCTTTATTTTTCTCATTTTATTTCTTTAATATATAGAAAACACAACCACATGATAGAAAGCATAAATAGTACCAAAATGTTTGTAATCATTGAGGCTGGTTACTGGATAAATGGGGTTATAATATACTGTTCTATTTTTTAATACAATTTTCCCCAATAAAAAGATTTTTAAGGTTAAAAAAAAAGAAACTACCATATTTTGTCCTGTATAATGCATACTTTTTTCCTGAATTTTTGAGGGAAAAACAAGGATGTGCCTTATACACAGCAAAAATACAGTAATACCAGGTAGATATTTGTATCTATAGAAAGGAATGAGGGGCACTTGATATGATTTCTTATATGAATAATTAATTATGTAATTTTTCTTACTGTTTAAATATATTTTAGAGATAACTGACTATTCAAATGAATGTAAGAACAATGTACTGCAGGAGTATAATATATATAAAATCAAAATGTATAACAACAATGGCTCAAAGGTTGAGAGGGAAGAAATAGAAGTATATAACTGAAATACTATACATGCAGTGGTATAATATTATATGAAGGTAGATTGTGATAAGTTAAAAAGTATACCAGAAACCCAGGACTTCTGGCCAAGTTGGAAGCATAGGTAGATACACTTTGCCTCCTTGCATAACCAAAAGAAAGACAACAAATTTAAAAACAAAAACAACCAGAATTCCCAGAAATAAAACTCTATGAAAGTCCAACAACCAAGGAGTTAAAGAAGAAATATTTAACCAAACTGGTAGAAGGGGTGGAATGGGCAGTTGGGTGGGGTGGAAGGGGTGGAGAGGATGGGCGGCCAGGCAGCAGCTAGAGGACTGGGCAAATGAGGTGGTGGCTGGCAGTCCTACATTTGAATGTGGATAAATGGGGAGGAACAACTGGGGAGCAAGACCAACTGCACAACCCAGAGTTCCAGCATGGGAAAATATAGCCTCAAAACCTCTGACCGTAAAAACTTGTAGGGGTTGCAGAGAAACTACAAGCCTTATAGGAAAGTTCATTGGAGAGACCCACAGGGTCTGATAATGTATGCAAACCCACTCACCTGGAAATCAGCACCAGAAGTGCCCAATTAATTTGCGGGTAGTGGGGGAAGTGACAGAAAGCTGGATAAGAGCCAAGCACTATTTCCTCTTGGACACTTCCCCCACATACAGCACTACAACTCAGCAAAATGGGTTGCCCTGTCCTGGTGAATACCTAAGGCTCCACCCCTTACAACATAACAGTTTCACCAGGACAAAAAAATATGGCCCAAATAAAAGAAGAGATCAAAGCTCCAGAAAAAGAACTAAGTGATTAAGAGATAGCCAACCTATCTGATGCACAGTACAAAACATTGGTAATCAGGATGCTCACAGAATTGGTAGAATATGCTTGCAAAATAGAGGAAAAAATGAAGACTATGCTAAGTGAAATAAAGGAAAATGTACAGGGCACCAACAGTGACGGGAAGAAAACCGGAACTCAAATCAAAGATTTGGAACAGAAGGAAAAAATAAATATTCAACCAAAACAGAATGAAGAAACAAGAATTTTTAAAAATGAGAACAGGCTTAGGAACCGATGGGACACCTTTAAGCCTCTCAACATTTGAATCACAAGGGTGCCAGAAGGAGAAAAGGAAGAGCAAGAAATTGAAAACTTATTTGAAAAAATGAAGGAAAACTTCCCCAACCTGGCAAAGGAAATAGACTTTCAGAAAGTCCAGGAAGCTCAGAAAATTCGAAGAAGTTGGACCTAAAGAGGAACACACCAAGGCACATCATGATTACATTGCCTAAGACTAAAGATAAGGAGAGAATCTTAAAAGCATCAAGAGAAAAGGAGACAATTACCTACAAAGGAGTTCCCATAAGAATATCAGCTGATTTCTCAAAAGAAACCTTACGGGCAAGAAGGGGCTGGAAAGAAGTATTCCAAGTCATGAAAGGCAAGGACCTGCATTCAAGTTACTCTATCCAGCAAAGCTTTCATTTAGAATGGAAGGGCAGATAAAGTGCTTCCTAGATAAGGTCAAGTTAAAGGAGTTCATCATCACCAAGCCCTTATTATACAAAATGTTAAAGGGACTTATCTTAAAAAAAGAAGAAGATCAAAACCATGAACAGTAAAATGACAATAAACTCACAACTATCAACAACTGAACTTGAACAACAAAAGCAAAACAAACTAAGCAAATGACTAGAACAGGATCAGAATCACAGAAATGGGGATCACATGGATGGTTATCAGTGGGGAAAGGGAGAGGGGAGAATGGGTGCAAAGGTACAGCGAATAAGAAGCATAAATGGTAGGTAGAAAATAGACAGGGGAAGGTTAAGAATACTATGAAAAATGGAGAAGCCAAGGAATTTATGTATATAACTCATGGACATGAACTAAGAGGGCAGGGGAATGCTGGTGGGAGGGAGGCTATTGGGCAGATGGGGATAAAGGGGAGAAAAAATGGAGCAATTGTAATAGCATAATTAATAAAATATATTTTAAGAAATGGAGTATACCATAAACCCTAAGACATTTACTTCAGTGATACAAGAATTATGGGTAATAATCCAACAATGGGGATAAAATGAAATCACAAAAGTACTCAATTAATCAAAGGAAGGCAGAAGAGGGGGAAAAGAAACAAAGAGGAATAAATCAAATAGAAAACAAATAAATTTAATCAAACATTTCAATAATCACATTAAACATAAGTAGTCTACATACCCTAATCCAAAGACAGTGATTTTTAGATTGAATTAAAAAAACAAGATTTAGCCCTAACCAGTGGGGCTCAATTGGTTGGACATTATCCCACAAAGCAAAAGGTCACCAGTTTGATTCCTGGTCAAGGTACATGTCTAGGTTGTGTGTTTGGTTCCCGGTCAAGGTGCATAGGAGAGGCAACTGATCAATGTTTTTCTCTCACATCAATGTTTCTCTCCCTCTCTTTCTCCCTTCCTCCCTTCCTTCCCCTCTAGATAAATGAATAAATTAAACAAAATTTAACATTATACTGCTTATCACAAACACCCTTCAAATATAAAAACATGCAGAGTTAAAAGTGACATAATGAAAACCATGTAGTCTATGCTAGTCAAAAGTTAAATGGAGTAGCTATATTAATATTAGACAAAGTAAATTTCAGAGCAAAGAATACTACTGGAGATAAGGTCACTTCATAATGATAAAGTGGTCAGGTAGTAAAGAGAACAGAATAATCTTAAATGTTTGGGCACACAATAACAGAGCTGAAGGATACTGAAATAAAAACTGACAGAATTGTAAGGAGAAACAGAAATTCCAAGAACCCTCTCTCAATTATTTGTAGAACAAGTAAACAGAAAGTCAGTAAGGATATGGAAGACTTGAAAAACACAATCGGCCAATTCTATATATTCAACTCATCCCAGCCTTACTCCAAGTAATAATATATCACATCCATTCCCAATAAAAATTATTGGTAAATTAGGAATAGAAGGATATGTCTTCAATTTAATAAAGGCAATCTATAAAAACCTATAACTAGCACCATACTCAGTGGTGAAAGACTGAAGTCTTTTCCCATAAGACTAGGGACAAAACAAGAATTTCTGCTTTTATAACTTCTGTTCAACAACTATATTGAGAGTTCAAGCCAACATGATAAAGGAAGAATATATATTAAAAATAAACATAACCAGATTGAAAAGAAAGAAGTAAAACTTTTTTACAGATGATTTGATTATGTATGTAGTACTATGAGTAAGTTTAGCAAGGTTGAAAGTCACAAGATCAATGTTTTTAAAAACTCTACTTTCTGTACCAGCCACAACCAGAAATTTTTTAAGAATACCATTTACAATAACATCACAAATTATAAAAAATTTTAAGGATAAATCTGACAAGAATGTGCAAGATCTGTACATTGAAAACAATAAAACATTGCTAAGAAAACGTAAATAAGACCTCAATAAATGGAGAGATATACTGTGTTAATTGGCTGGAATATTCGATATTGTTAAGATGTCAGTCCTTCCCAAATTGATTCATAGAGTCAACACGATCACAATAAAAATCCAAGCATATTACTTTTTGTAGAAATTGACAAGATGATTTTAAAATTCACATGGAAATACAAAGAACCTATGCAGCCAAACCAATTTTAAAAAAGAAAAAGAAAGTTGAAAGTCTAACACAACTTGCTTTGAAAAATTCTTTTATAGCTATGGCAATCAAAACAGTATGATATTGGCATAAAGATAAATAGTCCTGTAAAACAAAATAGAGTCCAGAAAGAGACCCACACATATATGAACAACTGATATTTGGCAAAGATACAAAGGCAATTCAGAAAATATATTTTTTCAAAAAATGGTATTGAAATAACCAGATACCTATTTTTTTAAAAAATGAACTGTTCCATACCTCACATCATATGCAAAAATTTACTCAAAATGAATCAAAGACCTAAATGTAAACCCACAAATTGTTAAACTTCTAAAAAAATAGAAAATAATTTTGGTGACCCTTGAGTTAAAGGGTTTTGATATAACACTGAAAGCATGATATACTAAAAAGGTTGGTATAGATTTTTTTCAAAATAAAAACTCCCATTCTTCAAAAGACACTAATAAGCAATTGAAAATACAAACCACAGACTTCTTGGGGAAAATGGCGGCAGAAAATTTGAGAGGAGCATTGTCTTAACCAGTCAGGTTGGGAATTGGGCTGGGCTGAAAGGCACGCTTTCTGGAGAAGTTTTTCTGGAAGTGGACTGAGGTGTTCTCCTGTGAAGGCACCTTGACTGGCTTCTCACCCAGCCACAGGACTGGGAAGGACCAGTACCAGATCCCATGGGACCCAGGCAGCCTGTCAGGTGGGCGGGTACGCACACCCAGGTCTGGTTGCCTGGCTGGCAGGCAGCTGGCTGGCTGGCTGGTTGCACCTGGGCCTACAACCCAGCCCACAGAGGGGTCCTGCCAAAACCAGAAAAAACGGATTGGACACTTTGAAACCAACAAGGGAGGAGTTGTTTTGTTTTGTTTTTTTACCTTTTTTAAATTTTTTTTTTTACTTTTTTAAACTTTTTTTCAGTAATCATATATTTTTTAATGTTATTGTTCCTGTATCTCTTTGTTCCTCTCCTTTCTTTTTTCCTGTTTTAGTCCTTCTTCCTTTCACCCCAAACTTATTGCTTTTTCCTCACTTCTCTTGCCCTTTTTTGTGTGTTTGTTTGTTGCTTTCTAGACCACTGTAAATACTTCACAACACATCTCTCCAGTCTTACCCCACTTTACAGGTTCCTGAATTCTATTACTATAGTGATTAACTCTAATTGCTCACACGCTACGTCTATTTACTATTCTTTACTCTCACCTTACCTCAAAATCTGACCACCCACAACCTCACTGCTTTCTAGACAAAACTCACAAAACTTCCCTCCCCAACAAGAGACTTATCATTGATCTATCCTTTCTTAAAAGTGGCAAATTGGGTTGAAGATTACAGTTAACACTATATATAGCCTAAAGATCTTCTATCTCTTCTCTACCGGCTGTGAATGTAAATATCATAAAGTACTCTCCTGCTGTTATAAACCATTTTGCCTCCCCCTCCAACTCATCATCCACACACAAAGAAAAGAGTAGGTGCAAGTGGAGAACATCAAGATACCTGCAAGAGACTGCAACACTGAATTTCACAGGTATTCTACCACAGAAGTTCACACCATAAACCCAGGGAGTCAGAACAGACCAATTTAAAAAGGTGAGGCTAACAAGAAGAGTCTCATAAGCAATGGGAAGACAAAGAAACAATTCCCAAATGAAAGAAAAGGTGGAGGTCTTAGAAATAATGTCAGATGAAAGAGAGACAAGTCAGCTATCAGATATTGAATTCAAAGCACTAGTTATCAGGAAATTCAAAGAGCTCACAATGAGCTACCAGAAACTAGAGGGGAGCTACAATGAGCTCTCCACAAACTATATAAACATGAAAAAGGAAATAGAAACTATCAGCAAAGGCCAAGAGGAAATGAAGAATACAATTTCTGAACTGAGGAACACAGGAAAAGGAATGAAAAGCAGGATCCATGAGGCAGAAGATCAGATCAGCGAGCTGGAGGACACAGTAGAAAGAATCTCCGAGAGAGAGCAAGAAAGGGAAAAGAGGCTCAAAAAGAATGAAGAGAGACTAAGAGAAATGCAAGATAATATGAAACATAATAATATCTCAATAATAGGAATACCAGAAGGAGAAGAAGAAGAACAAGGGATAGAAAACCTATTTGAAAGAGTAATGATGGAAATTTTTCCTAATTTGATGAGAGAAAAAATTACATGAATCCAGGAATCACAGAGAGTCCCATTCAAGAGGAATTCAAAGAGGCCCACTTTAAGACACATCATCATTAAAATGGCAAAATTCCAAGACAAAGAGAGAATGTTATAGGCAGCAAGGGAGAAAAAGGAAGTAACATACAAGGGAGCCCCAATAAGGTTAGCTACTGACTTCTCAATGGAAACACTCCAAGCAAGAAGAGAATGGCAAGAAATATTTCAAGTAATGAGAACCAGAGGCCTACAACCAAGGCTACTTTACCCAGCAAGGCTCTCAATCAAGATAGAAGGCCAAATAAAGAGCTTCCAAAACAAAAGAAGTCTAAAAGAATATGCCTCCACCAAACAAGCTCTACAAGAAATACTAAAAGGGCTGCTTTAAGGAAAGGAAGGAAAAGAGAGAGACAGAGAGGAAATGTGGTACAAAAATGGCAATGAATAAGTCCCTATCAATAATAACCTTAAATGTAAATGGATTAAATGCTCCAATCAAAAGACATAGAATAGCTGAATGGGTAAGAAAGCATGACCCACACATATGCTGCCAACAGTAGACCCACCTCAGGACAAAAGACCATCACAGAAGAAATATGAAAGGCTGGAAACAAATTTACCAAGCAAGTGGTCAAGAAAAAAAAGCCGGGGTAGCAATTCTAATATCAGACAAAATAGACTTCAAAAACGGGGCCATAGAGACTTCCGCCAAGATGGAGACACAGGTGGAAACACTGTGCCTTCTCCCACAACCAAGTTTGAATACAACAAAGGTCAGGAGAAGAAAGACACAGTCAAAGAACAGAAAAGTGAATTATACGGAAGTCTGAATACATCTAACCTTTCGACGGGGACGGTAAGAGGGGCAGAGCTAGCAGTGGAGCAGCGTCAGGCAGGAAAGATCCCCGGACCTAGGCATGCAGGTAGACGGGAGCTGGTCAGGGTGTGGGGCAGACTGACTGTGGTTGCACATTCATGCACAGTGAGACGGACCACGCAGGCCCCAGGGGGCGAGGGCTGACAGAGGTGGCACACTCACGTACATTGGGACGAAACGCTTGGGCCTGGTGACAGTGGCAGCTGCGGCACTGGTGAAGGCCGCAGCGGTAGGCGGCAGACGGGACGCCATAGTCCCTCTTTGACCCCGCCCCCGCATACAGCGTCACAACCCAGCGACATAGTTGCCCTGCGCTAGTGAACACCTTAGGGCTCCGATCCTGCTGGGTAACAGGCACGAACAGCCCAAAAGATGGCGCAAGAAGAACTCAAAGTCCCAGAGCCGATAACTCTCAGCGACCGAGAAATTGCCAGCCTCTCAGAAGCACAATTCAAGACACTGTTTATCAGGATGCTCACAGAACTGGTTGATTATAGTCACAAATTAGAGGAACATATGAAGGCTAAACTAATTGAAATGAAGGGAGATGTCCCGGAAACCAATAGCGATGGGAAGGAAACTGGGACTCAAATCAATGGAATGGACCAGAAGGAAGAAAGAAACATCCAACCAGAAAGGAATGAAGAAATGAGAATTCAAAAAAATGAGGAGAGGCTTAGGAACCTCCAAGACATCTTTAAACGTTCCAACATCCGGATTATAGGGGTAACAGAAGGGGGAAAGAAACAGCCACGAGTGGAAGACTTATTTGAACAAATAATAAAGGAGAACTTCCCCAGTCTGGCAAAGGAAATAGACTTCCAGGAAATCCAGGAAGCTCAGAGAGTCCCAAAGAAGTTGGACCCAAGAAGGAACACAGCAAAGCACATCATAATTACATTAGCCAAGATTAAAATGAAGGAGAGACTGCTAGAAGCTGCAAGAGATAAGGGGACAGTCACCTACAAAGGAGTTCCCATCAGACTGTCAGCAGATTTCTCAAAAGAGACCTTACAGGCAAGGAGGGGCTGGAAAGAAGTATTCCAAGTCATGAAATCCAAAGACCTACAGCCAAGATTGCTTTATCCAGCAAAGCTTTCATTTAGAATGGGAGGACAGATAAAGTGCTTCTCAGATAAGGTCAAGTTCAAGGAGTTCATCATCACCAAGCCCTTATTATATGAAATGCTAAAGGGACTTATCTAAGAAAAAGAAGATGAAAAATATTAACAGTGAAAGGACAGCAAACTCACAGTTATTAACAACCACACCTAAAACAAAAGCAAACCAAGAGGACAGCTAGATCAGGAGTGAAACCATAGAAATGAAGATCACATGGAGGGTTAGCAACAGGGGAGTGGGAGGAGGAGAAGGGGGGAGAAGGCACAGAAGATAGCATAGACAGTAGGTAGAAAATAGATAGGGGGAGGGTAAGAATAGTGGGGGAAATATAGAATCTAAAGAACTCTAGACACGTGGTTATAAACTAAGGGGGGAGAATGGTCGGGGAGGGAGTGTGTGGGTGGAGGGGAATGAAGGGGGGAATAGAACAACTGTAATGGTATAATCAATACAATATATTAAAAAATAAAAAAAAACAGGGCCATAAAGAGAGACCCAGAAGGTCACTTCATAACACTCAAGGGAAGAATCCACCAAGAAGACATTAACATCATAAATACATATGCACCCAACATAGGAGCACCCAAATATATAAGAAAAATCCTAGAAGACTTAAAGAAAGGTATTGACAGCAACACAATTATAGTAGGGGATTTTAACACCCCACTGTCAAAAATGGACAGATCTTCCAAACAAAATATCAACAAAGATATAGCTGCACTAAACAACACCCTAGATGAAATGGGCTTGACTGATATAGAGAGCCCTTCATCCCAAAGAAGCTAAATACACATTCTTTTCAAATGCACATGGAACATTTTCAAAGATAGAACACATGTTAGGACACAAAACGAGCCTGAGCAAATTCAAGAAAACTGAAATTATACCAAGTATTTTCTCTGACCACAAGGGACTTAAATTAGAAACCAACCCCACAGGAAAAAACCCCAGACACCCAAAAGCATGGAGACGGAATGGTATGCTATTAAACAACGAATGGGTCAAGACTGAAATAAGGGAAGAAATAAAAAAGCTTCTGGAAACAAATGAAAATGAACTCACAACAACCCAAAACTTATGGGACACAGCCAAGGCAGTCCTGAGAGTGAAGTTCATAGCAATACAGGCTTACCTAAAGAAAATAGAAACATTTCAAACAAACAACCTAACCCAACACCTGCTAGAACTCAAAGAACAATAACAAAGACAGCCCAGAGCAAGTAGAAGGAAGGAAATAACCAAGATCAGAGCAGAACTAAATGACAT